>NW_025764318.1:600000-853929 GCF_021015755.1 Lentinula edodes
TAAATGAATAATGAAGTACCTACCTATGTTTGGAGGTATACTTGAATCTTGGAACCATTATGGACCAAATAAGGACATGTAGATTCAAATTAAATGGTATCAGACCGAGTGTAGAAGTTTCCTTGCGGTTCCGAACATTTATTGTATTAAATTAATTGTACTGTGCGACTCTATATTCTGTATGTATAAATAGCGATCCAATGTATCTGGAATACAAGTGATTTTGGGACGACGTTGCAGTGCCAATCCGTAAAAAGGAAAGACACACTCCCGCCAGACTGAAACCTCTTCGCTAGCAGCCATTTGGGCCCGGCACTTGTGAGTATAGGAACGTTGTGTTCTGCTCCTTGTGACTACGAGAAGTATATCCAGTTGTTGGGTATTCTTCGAACTTAGGATCAGTCATTGGTCTTAAGGGCAAATCACGCTGTGTGGTTGTGCCAGCACATAGTTCTAGCCCTCCGTAGGGGTCTGTGTGTTTCGGTTTTAATTTACTTTGATTCAAAAACCCCAATTCTTGATATACCCATATCAATACAAACTAAAGCACAAATCGTGCTGAATCTACCTTAATCAAAGGAATATATCGAATTCTTAAAACGATTCAAATTGATTGATTAAAGCTTCTTACTTATCTCTCAAAGCTTTGCGGAACCTTTGCCAACGCTACCCCTTGCTATTAAATAAATTTGATAGCAGTGAACTCGCATATTGTGTATTAGATTGGTTGGTTGGAGTGCCCATTAGATTCCTTCCTTTCTCTTTCACACAAAAACGAGGCAAGCTCGTTACTGCAGTCTGCTAAGTGGCCAAAAGATCCTCCTGCCGACTTGAGACCGAACATGTCTCGGGTGTCTATGCAGTATTCCTCCTGAGATGTTCTAACAACGACTCCCGCCCATTGCGACGGATGTAAGGGAATCAATCAGTATGCCTCCGAGATGTCCCTTACTGCTCCCTGTGAATTGGGGGGCAGAGTCCATATTAGCCAACAGGTGGTGGCAAAGGTTCCCCATAGGCAAGGGTAAAGGGTGGAGTCGATGTGGGAGTTGATGGAGGAGATGACAGCAGGAATTGATGGGATGAGTGTTGGTCGATATGGGTACGAGAGGTTTTCGAGTAATCTGAACTTGCCGGGTTTTCCGGATTTTGGAATCATTGAGATTGGTGATGTTTGGAATGGTCCGATAGTCTTTTCGATGGTTTCCTTGGAATATGGGCCAAGCCATCGCCCAGTGTTGATTTCGTTCCTCATTATTTCATGAAAAGCAGCTATTGATTCGGGATTATTAAGTTTATTAGGCGGTGAGAATGTATGTTTTATTCTGGGGATTCCGACATTGAAGCAGTGTTGTATGGATTCAGCAAGGGTGGGGTATTTGTGTGTGAGGTTGAGACTAGTGATAGCAAGTTTCCATTCCTTAGCTTGTAGAGGGGTGCGTACTGCGAACTTATTCTCCATCAGGGCAGCTGCTAGCTCCGTGTCCGCTGTTAGAGCATCCTGAGCAAAGATGCTTTTCAGGGTGGGCACGACTGGTGCATCCGTTTGGTCTCTGCCAGTCCGCACAGAGTTCCAGACCTGCGTTAGCTCCTTTAGCAATTTCGAGATATCCGTGCTTGTTCCAGTTGCAGGTGACATCGCGTTTTCCGTTCCAGATTGATGTTTGTGAGCAGCGGCGTATGTCATGTTTGTCCCGTCTGAGACATCGGTGACATCGTGAGAGCGGTGGTTGGTTTGAGTCCCGAAAGGAACGTTGAAAGCTAGGGGGGTCTGGTTGACGGTTTTCAGCTTGTCTGCTAGCTTTGCGGGGGGATGTGGAGGGATAGGGAGCTTGGCGCGTTCTATTGGAGGATTGCCGTGTGTTCTGGAAAGGGTTTGAGGTCGCCTGAGACAATTGTTGTAGCCTGGCTGCAACCCTTGCTTCCATCTGTGCTGTGGCAGTCTGAAAGTCTGTTGGTGCATTCGATTGTTGCGATGTTGGTGATAGATTTAGTTAAGCGGGTAATGTTTTAGCATTAGTGCAGCGAGCATCGGCAGCGGGATTTAGTGTTAGCATGGTCGGTGTTAGCAGCAGGGTTGATGTTAGCGATTGAATTGGAGGATGCACCGGGAGGTTATTAGCGTTGTTGGGGGGGGGAATTGTTGTTGTGTGGAAAGGGTTGTTTAGTTGTGGAGGAGGCGAAATGAGACCATTAGATGTGGTGTATTCATTCCCTTGAAGGGGAGGATTGCTTACCTTTGAGACTCTTTTCCTGTTTCTGTTTGACAATCTGCTGACGACTTTCCCCGAGGACTCTGTCCGAAATTATGGAAAGGTCAAAGGGGGCTTTCCTTTCCATTGCGTCGTACCACGCCAGCCGCATTTCTGCATGGTAGTGCGCCATTACCTGGTCTCCGTCCTGCTCTTGTAATTCACGATGCATGTCCATGTTGCTGTAGAATCCGGCAAACATGGCAATGAAATGGTCTGGCCAGGTTCCTAGACGTAACGCATTGAGGAAAGCACTTTTGGCACGCATGACTTGTGGCCAGGATAGCTGTGAGTCGGGGATGGCATTCGGTGATGTGCGGACTGAATGGGACCCGACTAAGGAGACGGTGGAGCCTGAGAGGGAGTCACCGTCCTCTACAGCGAATTGGAGGTGGTTGGTGTCTAGGGATTCCTTGCTCCTCTCCTTGGCTTCGACTGCTGCGTCAGGGAGGAAGTACCATAAGGGTACATACTTGCATGCCATCATCATCTTCCTTGCGTATGGGTGTAGTTGTAGTGGGATGGAGTCTACGCCGAGGCCTTTCTGGAAGTCATATATGGGGAGGCGTTTCTTTTCAGCCTCCTTCGTTAGCTCCCTCTCTTTCTCCTGCCTCTCAGCTTCTGCTTCTTCTTGTCTCCTCTGTTCTCTCAGGGTTTCTGCTTGTTGTAACTGTACTTGGTATTGTGCTCTGAGTCCCTCGATATGCCCTTCCCACTAGTCTTTGAGGCGTTGGGCTGCCAGCTCATTCGTGGTTATTTCGGGAGTGTTTGCGTCTGCAACGAGAGCCGCTCGCATGAAGGCATAGGCTTCACTTGCAAAGTCAGGGGCCAGTATCTTAGCGGGGTCAAAGTCCATCCGTTCAGCCATGAGTGAGTTAGGCAAGTAGTTTATGTGGAAAGAAGACTGGGAGAGCTACTAGACTAGTCTTATGCTGCTTCGACGGACGCGTGTCGATGCGGTACTGGCAGGAGAAGAGAGTACCGCATCACGTGTCCGTTCGAAGACTCTAGTTTGTCGCGTCTCGTTACTCTTGCCTTACAAACTGCCAATGTGGACCTAGCCATAACTATATGCCAGGTAGCTGGCCTTTTCTCGATCCTAGCGAACCTGGTGAAAAGAGAATGGATCTTCGTGAGTGCAGTGTCTACTGTCCAAAGCGCATTTGATGGCTGGAACTGCCTCTTCTGTAGATATTTATTTCCTTCAGAAAAACGCAGAAGACTCGTCAAGTGCATGCTACGCTTCAGCTTCGTGAAGCTAAATTTTGCAACTCCGTCTCGCTGGCGCTTTCGTAGCAGTCCCTCATTTCCATGTAAATGAAGGGCCTCTTTGACTTCACCCAATCGAGTTAATACTATCATTGTGATGACCTTACAGGACTTGTCTTGTCTTTTCACTGGCATGCGGATAGGATCATATGAGATCTGGGTATCTAATGGGACATTTTCTTTTACATTCTCGTATCCGTACTGAGGGTATCCTTGCTAGACTACTTGGATGGGGCTATTGCTTTCTCTTGATCTATCTGGTCTTTCTCGCAAACCACTGGTTGACCAACCTGCATGTTACTCTGACCTCAGTAAGCCTTTTGTCATTGAATTACAGCTATTTCTAAGCTACCTTTAGATTTGGGGCTATTCAGCTATTCCTAATGTGACGTGACAGTTGATGGAAGAAGATTAGGACAGAACATAGAAAACATTCTGAAAAATGAAAGATCACCACTGTGAAACTGCTGGGGAAGCTTGAAGTTGCATATTGAATTTTTTGAAATCTATCATCATCTCTGAAGAGCATGCTCCTGAGAGTATAATCATCGGAAATCTTTTACCCTTACCAGTACTGTGACATTGGATTGGATCTACCCTTCTTTTTAATGGAAGCCTGAGGCATTAGGACACTGACTTGTTCAATCCTAGGCATGCTTTCACATAGAATTTCGCAGTCAAAATTTGCAGTGGATAGAGCTTTCCTCAGGGCTTTCAAAGACCTTACTGGCATGCGTTCTTGTAATAAGTAGGTTATGTGACATTCAGCATGCTTTGAAAAGTCTTAAAAATTCAAGTCGAAATACCACTTCAGACCATACCAAATCCTGGGCAAAGTTCATGATCGAACGGAAGCATTCCATTGAAGATAACTTTGTAAAGCATCACGATGTATATACTTCAATGGAGAAGGCGGCGATGATAATAAATGTAAGATCCTGTTCTGATTGAGGCTAATATCCCTTCCCGTTTGTCAAAGGAATGCTGTCTTCGGACGGAGGCACTGGAGCGACGCCAGCATATCGCGTAGCAAAGGGATATTCCGCCACTTGTTTAGTTTCAAGATCATCAATGCAATCTGATACAATCCAAATACCATCTAAAAATGCAGCATCACAGTTCAGAGTGGGTAAAGATATGTGGTTGGAATTAGGAATCAAAAACCCGAGGAATTAGAGGAGAAATACACGCACATCCTTGCAAGAGTAGGACAACTGCTAGAATCAAAGATGCGATAACTATAATCAAATCTCTTGAAGCAGTCCCAAGAAAACTTGGGCACGAGTTTGCATTTGACGAGCTATTGCCATTGACGCATATATTCTTCTTGTCAATTGCAAACAGCACAATCGCAGTGACTCCCGCGGAGAGGTTCAGGAACAGTATGGTCTTCATGAAGCTATTAAAGGTGTGGATCCAACTAATTCGATGACTAAGAACACCAATGAGCCTGTCGTAGGAAGCCAGTTGTTTGATCTTAGTAAGGTTTTGAGGTAGTTGGAGTCACCTACCCGAACAGAGCCGACATGAATAGCAAACCATAGGAGACTGCTAAGACACCAAACATAATTTCTATCCCTGTCGTCATGCCTCGCGTCTGTCCTGTCGAAACCAGACCTTCATAAAACTATTAGTTTCTGGAAAACTAACTTCAAATTGGAGCCCACCTTTACGAACATCGATGATAACGCAGATGGAGATGAAGGTTAGGAATCCAGAGTAAGCCATTGTCAGCAACGATATCACAAAGGCTCCAAGCTAACGTCAAAACCAACGAATGAGTATGACATTTGATAAATCCAACGTAGTTAGGGAAACAGACCCGGATAGGAAGACAGCAAAGGAAGTGGTGTCGAGCCATGTCCTGTATCGAGTTCTAACCTGATGCCTGAGAGAATGAAGGAGATACTCTTTGGAGCCAACACAAGCTCATGCTTTTATAGGCCTAGATTTTGACGATCACGATCCTTTGACTCTTGAGCGGAACATGATAATATTGCATTGAGCGCCCCGGCCAAGTTTTCTTTAGTGTCTCGGCGAAAATGGGTTTGGTTGTTCTTGGTTCACTCATTTCTTGCGCAAAACCGTTCACGCAGGGAAAATAGTGTCACTTTCAATTCTCTTGTCTTTCTTTGCCAGAACCAGAGAATTGTCAGTACGGTTTCCAAACAACGATTCGACAAGCTCACGATTAGGTTTATGTGAGAGGCTCTAAAAATGGGGTAGAGTAGAATAGCACTACTTACTGGCAATGGAGAAAAATCCGACGACGCCGAAAGCGCCATAATTTCGCGCTGATGAAGGGCCCTGTGTCTTTGAAATTGTTGGCAACGCTACATGCTCTGACACAATTTAAATGACTGAACATGTTGGAGGGAATAGGATAGGATGAAGTACGTCGCCATACATACAGAAAGAATACAGAATGAAGTCGAGATGGTGATTATAGATTATAGTTGAGTCATAAGATATAAGGCAAGATGAAACAAAAATTGCTTCAATGTCCAGACTCAGCACCATTCGCATAAGTAAGAATAGCTTTCTGATCCAAAATCATTGCTGCAGGTTTCTGTATGGGTTTTGTGAAAACTTCGGCCTGAGAGCTGCGGGTAAGGAGTGAGCAGAAGTCCATAACGAAGCAGGTATACAACACACCCAAATGTAGCATGCAATACTCGATCCATCATCGCATCTTTTTCACCCCTCACCCTGTTTAACTCTGCGCTGGCCAACGTCAGTTCGGCTAGCAAAGCCTCCTGCCGTTGCAGCGCATACTTGTGTTTCGCCTTCGTCAAGATATACATAACCATTTCTGGTGAACGTCCCATAACCCGCCTCGAAGATGAGTCGAATTGAGATTTGAGATGGGCTGGGAGAACATCTAATGCAGATTCCTCTTCTTCATCAACTGGGGGCCTACGATGAGCGGCCTCCGCACGAGTATAGTTTTCATAGTCTAAATCGGCTTCATCCATGGTTTCTGAGTTTGACCAAGGCTGTTCCACCTTGAATGTTCTAAAACCGCTTCCACTCGCTAGTGCTGCACCATTGGTTGGCGGGGGAGAGGTCTCGTCTCGTTTTCGTTTACGGGTTCCACCGCGACCAGGCGCTGGTGGTTCGATACTGTGCTGTAAGCGCATGTGCTTTGCTAGAGCATCGGATCGGGTAAAGGACTTGTCACACTCTGTGCGGAGGATTGCTTAGAACTATGATTCCAAGGAATGGAACAAGACGCGCCTGGTAACGAGCATACAAATGGTTTTTCTCCAGTATGTGACCGGATGTGAGATATAAGAGCAAAGCGCGAAGTCTGAGAGAGGCCTCTTCGATGGCAGGTGGCCCATTCACATGTGTAATTTGATTTGTTGACACCGATATGTCCTAAGGTTTTATTCAAGGTTGAGCATCATCGTAGCAACCAATGAAGCAGTTCGCACCGTTATGAATGTGATCAATGAATACTTGGAGATCCGTAAATACAAGTCCACAGTCATCCCAAAGGCAAGTGACGCTGTCATCGTCGACCTCTGCCCGTGAGTCGTGAACTGAAGAAATCGAGGGTGAGCCAAGGCGAGAAGCAGAGTCAAATCCGTTGGCATGAGTATCTTGTTCATTCACATCGTCGTCCGAAGAGTCAGAAATCATTGGAGTGGCAGTAAATGAAGAACCAGAGCGAGAATTACCCATTTTTGGAAATTCCGAAATTGCATGGCAGGCGAAAAAGGTACGCGAACATGTTTCAGGTTCGATGTAATTTTTCGCACGTGCCCAAGCGTTCGTTCGCGGTAGTTTCGGTCGGGTATACCGATTCGTCTTGTTTCGTCAGTTAGGGAGCGTGGCGTTTTAACCTTGCATTTTAAGGCCCCCTTGCAAAATCCTATACACGAATTTTAAAGGCTTGAGACAGTACATATGTGCACTATTTCGGGAGTCTTTACAGAGGCTACAACAATAAGCGCCGAGCGGCACAAAGAGCCACGTGGGTCGTGACGCGTTTCTCTACCAGCCTTAAACGCGATCCCTTTGTATTAATTGCTATGGCGAGAGGTCGCGGCTTTGGTCTCTCCTCTGCGCGAGGCGGAAATCGTGGCGCTTTTCGCGCTTCAAGCTATCGAGGAGGTTCTTGGAGAGGCAGGGGACGAGGAAAAGGCAAAGGAAAGCCAGAAGACGCTCCGAAACGCGAAGATGACGGCACACAACTGGCGGAGAGATTCGAGGCGGTCAAAGTTAGTGATGAGATTGATGAAAAACTCGGATTCGGATTGGTACAAGAAGGCGTAGTCAAAGAAGGCTGGTTGGTGAACATGCATCCGGTGCGTAGCATTTTGTTGGTCGTTCGAATCCAACTCTGAGATTACGCCTAGACTCTTGTCAAAGACGCGGATTGGCCATCTGGGAAGGCAGCTGTGGACTATTACTTTATTCAAGACGATGGACAAATGTTCAAGTGCACGTATCAGTATGAGCCTTATTTTTATATTGCTTGCAAGGTCAGCTCATTTTATAAACATTTACTCAATATTCATATTCTCTCAGAGCGGTATGGAAAATTCAGTCGAAGAATGGCTGAAGAAAAAGTATGAAGGCCTCATCTGTCGCATTGTTCGCGATCGTAAAGAAGATCTTAAACTTCCCAACCATCTCATGGGCCACCGTCGCCTCTATCTTCAGCTCTGCTTTCGGAACGTTTCAGACTTGCTCAATGTCCGTCGTGAACTTCTCCCCTTGGCTCTTGCCAACGGCGCCAAACGCGACGCTGTAGACGCGTATGCAGAGGTCGTCAACGCGACTTCCACGGGTCTTGCTAACATGGATATCGCGTTCGAAGAAGAAGGATGGGGTAACGCTGGCTTTTCCAGGAATGCGACATTTCGTGAAGACGCCCGAGAGGCTATCATTGATATTCGTGAATACGACGTTCCTTATTATCTACGAGTGGCCATCGACAATGACATTCGTGTCGGGCTCTGGTATGCAGTAAGCTTTACTGCTGGTCAGCCCGATTTCCGTCACATTGCTGAGCGTGTAAAACGTGCGGACCCAGTGGTTATGGCCTACGATATCGAAACCACCAAGGCTCCGCTCAAATTTCCTGACCAAGCGACAGATCAAGTCATGATGATTTCATATATGGTAGATGGTCAGGGATATCTCATCACCAACCGGGAGATCGTTAGCGAGGACATCGAAGATTTTGAGTATACTCCAATGGAAGGTTATGAGGGTCCTTTCATAATATTCAATGAACCAAATGAAGTGCGTACACATTTTTACTTCCTCGACCATCTGTGTTCATGGCGTGTTTAGGCTGAGACCATCAGACGCTTCTTTTCCCATATTCAAGACGTCAAACCCACCGTGATAGCCACTTTCAACGGCGATTTCTTTGATTTTCCGTTCCTAGACGCGCGCGCAAAAGTCAACGGAATAGACCTATACCTTGAAACCGGTTTCGCAAAGGACTCTGACGATGAATACAAATCGAGAACTTGTGTACATATGGATTGCTTCCGTTGGGTGAAGCGTGATTCCTACCTACCTCAGGGGAGTCAGGGCTTGAAGGCTGTAACTGCCTCAAAGTTGGGCTACAACCCTATAGAATTAGATCCTGAACTCATGACTCCGTGGGTACAGCTCGTTGTTCATTTCTTCAGTGACCTGATCTTCCTAATAGTTACGCGCTAGAACAACCTCAGACACTAGCGCAGTACTCTGTGTCAGATGCAGTCGCAACTTACTATCTGTATATGAAATACGTGCACCCTTTCATCTTCTCTCTTTGTAACATCATTCCGCTGAACCCCGACGAAGTTTTGAGGAAAGGAAGTGGCACTCTTTGCGAAACTTTGTTGATGGTACGTCCACTGGCTGTTCCCTAGGGCCTCACTCAACCTCCGTGTGAGATAGGTTGAAGCGTATCGAGGTCACATCATAATGCCGAACAGGCACGAGGAGGAGCATGGAAACTTCTACGATGGACACCTCTTGGCATCGGAGACGTATGTCGGCGGTCATGTAGAAGCTCTTGAAGCAGGAGTTTTCCGTAGTGATATCCCCACAGACTTTAAAATCACGCCTTCTGCTGTTCAAGAGGTAGGGTACACTTCTTGTGGCAGCATGGTCCTGGGCTAATGATTTTTAGCTAATCAACGACCTTGATGCCGCCCTGACGTTTTGCATCGTGGAGGAGTCTAAATGTTCAATAGAAAAAGTCACCAACTATGAAGAAGTCAAAGCTGCCATCCAATCTGCCCTCGAAGCCATGCGCGATAATCCAAAGCGTATCGACAATCCCTTGATCTACCACTTGGATGTGGCTGCCATGTATCCCAACATCATGTTGTCTAATCGTCTCCAGCCCGATTCAATGGTTGACGAATCTATTTGCGCCGTCTGCGACTACAATCGACCGGGAAAAACTTGCGACCGCAGATTGGAATGGGCATGGCGAGGAGAATTCTTTCCATCCCACCGTGACGAGTATAATATGATCCGACATGCGCTCAACCAAGAGATTTTCCCTTCCAAACGTCCGAATGGTCCTCAACGCCGATACGCCGATCTTTCGCCTGCTGAGCAGACTGCGTTATTGCATAAACGATTGGGCGATTATTCGCGAAAGGTTTACAAAAAAACCAAGGACACGAAGGTGGAAAACCGGGAGTCTATCGTCTGCCAACGGGAAAACCCGTTCTATGTCGACACTGTAAGGAGGTTCCGAGATCGACGATACGAGTATAAAGGTCTGCATAAAACGTGGAAGAAAAACCTCGATACCGTTATCAATGAAGGGCGCTCCCTTGCAGAGGTCGATGAGGCAAAAAAGATGATCGTGTTGTATGACTCCCTTCAACTGGCACACAAGTGCATTCTGAATTCCTTTTACGGATACGTAATGCGGAAGGGTGCTCGCTGGCACTCGATGGAGATGGCTGGAATTACTTGTTTAACTGGTGCTACCATTATTCAGATGGCTCGAGCGCTGGTGGAGCAGATTGGGCGACCACTAGAACTAGATACCGATGGTATTTGGTGTATGCTCCCAGGAGTCTTCCCCGAAAACTTCAAGTTCAAGTTAGACAATGGTAAATCAATTGGATTCTCTTATCCTTGTACAATGCTCAATCACCTCGTCCACGCCAAATTCACCAACCATCAATATCACGATCTTGATCTCGAGACTGGGGAATACAAAATCCACAGCGAAAACTCTATCTTCTTCGAGCTGGATGGACCTTACAAGGCAATGATCTTACCCTCTTCGAAGGAAGAAGATAAGCTTTTGAAGAAGCGTTACGCCGTGTTCAACGATGATGGTTCTTTGGCTGAACTCAAAGGGTTTGAAGTGAAGCGTCGTGGTGAACTACAGCTGATAAAACATTTCCAGTCTCAGATCTTTGAGAAATTCCTTCTTGGGTCGACCACGGAGGAATGTTACAAAGCTGTTGCGCAGGTTGCAGACCAGTGGCTGGATGTCCTGTTCAGCAAGGCGGCAGCACTTACAGACGAGGAGTTGGTGGAGCTTATTGCTGAGAATCGTAGCATGTCGAAAACTCTGGCGGAGTATGGCGGTCAAAAATCTACTTCTATCAGTACTGCCAGACGTTTGGCGGAATTCTTAGGTGACCAGATGGTCAAGGACAAAGGGCTGGCTTGCAAGTTCATCATATCTGCCAAACCGATTGGTGCCCCTGTCACAGATCGTGCCGTTCCAGTTGCTATTTTCTCTGCAGAGGAAAGCATCAAGCGGGTGTACCTCCGCAAATGGCTCAAGGATAGCAGTCTCATCGATTTTGACCTTCGTTCCATTCTTGATTGGAACTACTACATTGAGCGACTGGGCTCTGTGATTCAGAAATTAATCACTATCCCCGCTGCGATGCAGAAGGTTTCCAACCCCGTGCCTCGAATTCATCACCCAGACTGGCTACATCGTCGAGTCGCAGGAACCATTGATAAAATGAAGCAGAACAAGCTGACAGACTTCTTCAGACTAGCCACCGATGTAGAAGCCCAGGAAGAAGAGTCGCAACTGATGGACATTGAGGACTGGGGTGGTGAAGGTCCATCTACTCAAATACTTCTCGCTCCGTCCGAGCCTCACATCGTCCGGCAAGACATCCCTGAGCCAGGCGTTGCCGAAGAAGACAAAGCGCTTCCTGATCCCATGATTAGTTATTCTGCCTGGTTGAAAGCGATGCGACCTCGCTGGAAACGTAGGCGCCAAGTACCAGACCCTAGATCTGTCGTAGTACCTTCTATGTTCAGCAATGTGAAGGTGCGCGCCGACCGAAGATGGGACATTGTGCAAATTCGACCTACAGGGACCTTGGGTAGATACATGCTGTGGCTATCGGTCGACTCAGAACTTATCCCGCTGCCTCTGCGCATAGCGCGACAATTCTATGTGCACCTCCGCACCCCGAAAGAGGAGATATTTCGTACGGACTTCTATTCCTATGAGAAGGTTTCACGCAATTTGCCTCGAGACCTTCCTTGCATTAATCTGTACAAAATCACCGTTCGAGAGGACCTTTATCGGGAGATCAGCGAACACTTCATAGATCTTACTAACGATCCGAACGTTGATGGAGTTTTTGAACTGCAAGTGAGTGCCTCAAAAGATCCCCCCTATTGTGCACTTACCATTTCTAGGTTCCATTAGTAGTGCGCGCTTTACTAAAACTCGGTCGTATTTGTAAGTCTACGGACAGCAGCATGACTTTGAATCGCGCGGAAGCTATCGGGTTTGACTTACATCAACTCGAAGCACCTTCTGTATCTGGAAACTCTAAACACAAATACCTGAGGAGTGGCAAAAATCAAAAGTACATATTTATCTACCACGCCTGTTCTGCGAATGCCCCTCTTCACGTCTTCGCCGTTTTTTTCCCTTCTGGACTGGTCAAACTTCATATTGTTGATCCTGCTACTCGAAGGCAGGCCATCCCTCGTTTACGAGAGGGCTACACAGAGATCAAGAAAAAGCGCGACGAGCATTTCGGCAGCAGTTCGTTCGTATACCCTGACACGAGAGATTTCACCACCACCTACCATTCAACTGATATAACGGCTCTCAAAGCCATTTCTCGGGAGCTAGGTGTTGCCGAAGACCAAAATTATATCATTGTCTTATCGTCTAGTAAAGACAACTCTTATTTTGAAATGAATGTCCCAAAACTTGCCAGGTTCCCTGTGCTCTCTATGGCAAAAGCAAAATCCGCTCACACTTTGGACGTTTTCCCTTGGCAGTCTCACGTCGTGGGAAAAATGTTGAACCGTTATCTTGCCATGGGAGGCTGGTTAGATAGGTCGATGGCACTATCGGAATACTATGACATACCTCTTGGGCATATCGAAGGCGACCAGCCTCTCCAACTGTCGGATATTACTTTTGCTCGTCGGCTGGTTCAACAAGACATGGTGTTGTGGTGGTCTTCGAGCGAACTTCCTGATCTTGGAGGAATGGAAACTGACAAACGGCCGACGGATGACCTTCCGAAGACAGAGTTCACCATGCCAGGAGCTTACTCTCATGTCTGTCTCGAGATCGCGGTGCGGAATTTGGCGATCAACTCTGTCGTGCATTCTCTAGTAATCAATGAACTTGAGGGCAGTGGCGGTTCCACTGCATTCGATTCTGTTTCACGCACCTTGGACGAGTACGCTCAAGGAGACGGACAGAAAGACATCTCGCTGGGCGAATCCAATGTTCCTGTTCAGACCTTCAGTATCCTAAAAGCTATGGTGAAGGCATGGCTGACAGATCGACTACAAGGTGAACTCGAAGGGGTGGAATGCCCTTCCGTCCTCACCGTAGACCATTTTTGGCGCTGGATTAGCTCAAGTGCGTCAAATATGTACGATCCTAGCCTCCATCGCTTTGTGCACGGTCTTATGCGGAAAACATTCGTGCAACTGCTGGCCGAGTTCAAACGACTAGGGTCCCATGTTATTTATGCTGATTTTAGCAAAATCCTGTTAGCGACCTCAAAGCCTCCGGGTACTGCCCACGCATATGCCACATATATCAATACCGCTGTTACTTCGCATGAACTCTTTCAGCATATATACCTCCGTAACGATTGCTTCTATGATTATCTTCTGTTCATGGACCAGGCCAATTGGGGTGGGATTGTATGTGAGAATCCTCTGGCACTAGAACCACCCGAAGAGTTGTCAATTATGATGAAATTGAACATCGCCGAATTCCTTCCGCAACCAGCCCAAAAAGAAATTACATCCATAATACAGTACTTCGTTGTCTCCCTCTTCAAAATTTGTCAAAAGACAAATGAAACGGCCCGCGTGCCTCTTCGGCCTCTTCAAAATGGCGATCCACCAGGTGCGACGCAGCATGATTTTCAGATGAAGGATGAGGTAGAGAATGTTCGACAGTTCATTGCTGGGAAGCTTACACGGCGGATGCTCAGAACTGTCGGAAACATTCAAGAACAGTATCGGGAAGCAATGATGAATGAAGAAACTGCAGTAGAATGGCAATTTCCCGTTCTTCCTGGATCACATCTACATATGTCAAACCCCCCGCTCGAATTTATCAAATTTGCTTGTGCGATATTCCAGTTGGCAAAGGAATATCACGTTGAAATAGGCTTGGTCAAACGGAACGCTCTCGACCTGATCGGTGTTAAAGAGTTTGCATCTGAAGCTATTTTCCGAAACCCTTGCGAGCCACTCAAATTGTTCAATGTCCCTTGCAAGCACTGTGATGCGCTCAAAGATTTTGACTTCTGTCGGGATCCCGAGCTACTACCCGCTCAGGGCGAGACTGGCCCTCCAAAGTGGGTATGTTTCAATTGCAAAGGCGAATATGATCGGACTTTGATTGAGTTCTCACTCATTCGTGTGGTGTGGGCCATGGAACGGAATTTCGCAGGACAAGACCTGAAGTGTAGCAAGTGCAAACAGATTCAAGGGGACTATGTCAGCCGGTGGTGTCATTGCTCCGGAAGCTATCAGTTGACAATCGGAAAGGCGGAGGTGAAGAGAAAATTGAAGACTGTAGTCAATGTAGCAATTGTTCATAACATGAACAGATTGAAGGTGAAAATTATCCTTTGAATTGTGTCTCTCATTCTGATGACAATGATCAGGAATGTGCACAAATGATGCTCAGTAACTGGTGATCAGTTTTTTTCATGTTACATTAAAAAAATTGCGCTTATGTATGTATAACGACTTTTCAAAAACCCTTAGGCTTTGAGTATTGCGCAAGGACTTACATAGACCAGTAAGTATCTGTACACATGTAATGAATTATCTATAGTTGTGGAGATAGACACCTGCAGATGTTGAGCATAGCGTCGGTCTTAGGCTGGTTACCCGGGACATTGTCATGATGAAGGCAAGGGTACAAGTATAATTGTATACTTACAAAACCGTTTCAGATAATCTTTTCTATTGTGGAAGCTGATCGCTCAGCTTGCTGTCGGTGGAAACGCGTTTGAGGGGCAAGCGCCGGTTTTGCTAGGCGCCTGCTGTGGCGATGATAAGCGCGCGTTGATGTCAATCAAAATATTGTTTTATCCATCTGTCTTCCTCCCATCCACTTTCACTCTGGATTTCTTCACCTTTCTTATCGCCGTGAATAATGCAGAGACATAGTTTTACTGCCTTGAACTCCACTTTTGTAGTTGACTCTGAATATCAATTTGTCAAGGAGCTCGGCCAAGGTGCTTATGGTTGCGTCGTAGCTGCCAGACATCGACGAACTGGGGATGGATGTGCAATCAAGAAAATCACTAATATCAATACTAAAGTTCGTCCGATATTTCATTTGCCCCCTCATCGATCTGATATTTTATCGGACATACAGCGCATCCTCACGAAGCGGTGCTTGAGGGAAATCAGGTATGTGTTCCTAAGTGCTATTGGCATGAATCCATTATTCGTAGACTCATCAGACTACCCAGGTTATTGCACCACTTTAGGGGTCACAAAAATGTTCGTTATCTAACATTCGTTGTCGTATCCAGCCAACGTCCATATCTTTCAATCTTCATTCTAACATGGACTCGGAGACGGGGCCCAACCGTCCAATATCGGAAATTTATATGTTTACATGACCAGCGCCGCAATACGCACCGATCTAACTTTCTTTTGCAGATTACTAGCCTCTACGATATGGATATCGTATTCCAACCAAACGGCAATTTTGATGAAGTGTATCTTTATGTATGTGTACTTGTTACGGATTAAAGGATTTCACTGACAATGCCCGTAGGAAGAGTTGATGGAGGCCGATCTGCACGCTATTGTAAGACTGGCCCGATTACGAAAGTTGACAACTCACTCATAATACACAGATTCGTTCAGGCCAACCTCTCACTGATGCCCACTTCCAGTCATTCCTTTACCAAACTCTTTGCGGCTTGAAATATATTCATTCCGCCAATGTCCTGCACCGGGATTTGAAGCCTGGTAACCTACTTGTCAATGCGGATTGCGAGCTCAAAATCTGTGATTTCGGTCTTGCGCGAGGATACACTCCAGGGAGTGGAACCTCTAAAGTAGCGGGTAATCAAGGATTCATGACCGAATACGTCGCTACGAGATGGTACCGAGCCCCGGAGATCATGTTAAGCTTCGCCAACTATGTGCGTTCCGGGCTTTATGAATATCACTTCACTTCGGTCGTTGATCTCTTTTGACAGACCACTGCCATTGATGTTTGGTCAGTTGGATGCATACTTGCTGAGCTTTTGGGCGGGAAACCCATTTTTAAAGGCCGAGAGTATGTGCCTCTCCATTGATTCTATCCGCTGCAATTATATCACCGACATCCGTTCAAACTCAACCAGTTACGTCGACCAATTGAATCAAATTCTACATTACCTTGGCACACCTTCGGAGGAAACCCTTCGACGCGTTGGTTCTCCTCGAGTGCGTTCATTATTTCCCGGCCAATTCGCTGTGTTCTCATCGCTTTTGCAGGCTCAAGATTACATTCGTTCTCTGCCCATCAAGCCGCGTGTCCCATTTTCTACGCTGTATCCGCATGCAAATCCCCTTGCCATCGATCTGCTGTCGCAGATGCTGCGTTTTGACCCGGCTAAGCGTATCAGTTGTGATCAAGCACTTAACCACCCGTACTTGCAAGTCTGGCATGATCCCACTGATGAGCCCACGTGTCACTCAGTATGCCTCTATGATTTCAACCCAATTCGTATTGCTAAAGTCCTTGATTCAGAAATTTGATTTCAGCTTTGAAGAGGAGGACAGTATTGACGGAATGAAGAAGTTGATCGTCGAGGAAGTCAACGCATTTCGTGCGGAGGTGCGGGCTCAGGCTCGTGCTGCGAGCCAGATCCGTAGGCAGGACAGGTAAAACAGTTATTTCTGTTCCTTCCTTTCGGCACTCATATCCCCTAGCCTACCCATCCCCTCCCGAGAGGAAATTCTCAATTCCCCGATGCAGGGACAAGAGGGGACTACGTCCAACTTCACTGCGCCTCCTCAAAACCAGCGACCACCTAGTCCCGTCATGGATGATCCCAGCGAAATGCTGGAACGAGAGTTGGCTGGTGCGCATATTAGCGACCGATAGATTGACCGATTTAGCTGATTCGTTGAATCTGGATCTCCCCAACATCCTTCCCTCTCCTCTGTTACTCCCCATTTTCGAACCACCGCAGGTCGATAAGACTGTGATACGTGATGACAGCGTACAAACGGACGATGGTGCACTCTGGGCATTATGCCTGTGTGGATACCATCTTATTTTCAATCCGTCATTGCGCTGCTTAGTTTGGATCTTATATTTATTTCTTTCAACCCGCTGTATTTTCATTGGTCTTTAATAAAAGGTAATCTATGTATTTGAGAGGCTCAGATTTCTATGGCACTCTTGAACGAAAACTCCATGCCTTGTACATATGTATGTCCTGTGTTTTCGTGAACTTGTGTATGTCGTGTGGCCGAGGTGGTTCCTTCATACTAGTCAACAGTGGTTAAATCAAGGTGAAAGTGTTATATTCACAACTCTTTCCTATGAATCTTGTTTATTTTTATTGCATGAACCTACAAACTTTAGCGTATCCTTCCTTTTGCGAGCACGCTATTCCGAACTGGTAACATGGGGGGCTCATTTCGAAAGTTTAGTTCGAGGGTTTGTTAGTGCTGCTCCTCCATACAATGTAGGGAGCAGTGGGTGCGGGAAAATGTCGGTACAGTACGAAAATGGAGATGCGACTGGACCGAATTCGGGTCGCCGTGTACAGTTGGTGTGATCTCCTCTTTTGCCAGTAAAGTTGCTTTGATCAAATATGAGCATTTTTTGGGTAGAGTGCATACATAAAATACAAAGAATTCAAGGGCCAAAGATTATGATGACGCGGTACATCTCACTTTACTTGTATGCTTACTCAAACCATTGAGCTGGATTTATCAATGTTCATAGGCCCCGGATTACTTCGAGAGTCTTTGATATCTTTCATGACATGAATCCTAATTGGTTGTGTCCCGTAGGATTGACTACCACTTGAAGATACGGTGCTGACTGATGCCGGAATAGTGAGAGTATACTCAGGCTGGCTATCATGGTCCATCTGCTGCAAACGAACGGTCATGTTGCTAGCGGCAAGTTCTGTCTGAGTTATAATGTCACGTTGAGTAAGCTGTAAGCAGATGAGGACAATGATCGCGGTCGGGTAGATACCCTGCATATGGTTAAAGCTTCGTCAAAAGACGTCTTGCCTTTTGATACTGTTGAGCAGTCACTCACCGTCATTTGAGCGAGCACGCCTATGACTATATAAACGCCATTATTTGCCACGCCAAAGAGAATCACCATCAGGACCTATACAAATGATGGATAGATTCAGTGAACGCAATTATCACAGCCTTGCGAAACACACCGGAATGATGCAGTAAATGAAACCCGACTCGATGAAAATAAGGAAGATGCGAAGGTATTGACCTCCGAATCTACCCATGATAAGGCTTCCTGAGCTAGTAAAAACTTTCATTTGTCGATCATGAGACCTGCATACAAAAGGTCGTTCATGATTGAAAGAACGAGAGTGGAAGCCAGACTCACCATGCGCGATAGCCAATGACGATGATAGCATAGAAATTTATCATAGTAGTAAGGATTCCGAAAGCCACCATAGCACCAATAGTCTTTGGATTGAATAAAGTCTGCCCGACTAGGGAGATAAATATAGCATGAACCAAGAACCCAGCGGAAACTAATTATGAATCATTGAATAAAATTGCAACGAGTTCCGATTCGGTCGAGTCCTCTTACCGATGCCGCCTAACAAAAGAGCGCAAGGTAAGAATATGACCTTCCAACTGCGATTCCAAAGAGTCCATGTACGCCATATCACTATAGAGTCCCCAACGATACACTGGAAAGATGATCGATTAGTATGTATACGTGCATAATAGAACGTCATCACATTCAGAGTTTCGGCTGCAATTGGGGTACAAGCCGATACATTTTCTGTGTTTTCAACACTTTTTGGGACTCCGTCCAGTGGGGCAGAAGCTTTTTGGTCGAACAGCGCTACCAGGTTGATCTGGAATGAGAATGCTAGATGTAGCATCGATAGGCAGTACATGATGACCGTCATCGCTGTCATGACGTTCTTTGTTCTGTTTTCATGCCGTTTGCGGTGATGCCTGACGATAATTTCATGGTCAGCACAGGTAGGCACAGGTCGACCATTCGAACCTTCGAATAACGATCACCGTGTAGAACTACTCACAACAGAAGATACATCGCAGCGCAGAACAGTACAGTGTATAAGCCTGCACACCAACCACTGAATCCAGACGGAGGAGGCAAAACAAGGCGGTAGGCGCACCTGCAAAGATCGCCTCACAGAACAGCGAAACAAAATACGCCTTGGGCTGAGATAATGAGGCAGACATCTTCAAGCAGTGGCTAGTGACTCGGCGGCACTCGCAGTAGACAAAGGGAAAGAAGGACGATTTGGAGTATTTATTATCGACGAAACTTTAGAATGCCTCTTCATTTCCAGTGACAGATCCATAGAAACTTCATTTGATAGAAGCTCGACATTTTCGTTCACCAGGTCAGTGCTACGCCTGGGCAGGGCTATGTATGGTTGAGTACAGCAATCCATGTATGTACGTCCTGGGATCTAGTCATCGGACGTGTCATATATTTATTTGCTGTTTGAAAGACGGAATGGAATGGGAAGTTAGATGTCAGTGGGCAAAATGCATTGACGGCACACTTAGCTTTGAATCGAGGCACATGTGACTACTAGCTAAGAATTTACGAAATCGTTCCCCGTTGTTCCCGTGGATTTCAGAAGTGATTATCTCCTATGTTCCCAGCACCAATCGACGAACGCAGAAGTTCCGCTCTCGCAGCATGCAACCTTACCCTAGCTATAGGTATCGTCGATAGGTAACATGATTTGACGATCAGTTGTCTTTCTGTAGTTGTAGTTTTGAATTAGGTTCGACATTGGTGAAATAACTTCGAAGTAGACTCGCTCATATCTCTTTCTCAAGCGTGGGCGTGAGGCTTGAGTACAGCTTATCGAAGCAAATATGTACCCATGAATCATGCTCTCCCTAGGTACAATGCGGACCTGTACTTAAGTATAGTGGTGTGTTTGAGTCTACATACGATCATACGATCAGTATTTTATCCATTCTCCATACATATTGGGGATTTCTCCACGAAGATACGCCTCGAAAGTCCGTTTCAGAACCGTTGACCAGTTAAAATCTTGTGGATCTGGTTTGTGTATGAATATGTCGACATCGCGAGCAAAGCGCGGCCCTAGATCAGGGAAATTTCGTGAAGGATCGTTCAATCTTGACCTGTGAGCGAGGGAAAGTTGTGAGCAAAGATCGAACGACGGATCAAACTCGCAGGCAAGTAACTACGTACCATGAATTGTGGAAATGGTACGAAAATGCACCTCTGAAAAAGCCATCGAAGCCAACTACAGAAGGCGCGGCACTATTTTGTTGAGGAGTCTCGAAGAACTCTTCGAATCTATGTGCCAAGTTAAGTTAAGGCTTGTAGTGAGCGTCATTATTACCTTGAGAAATATGGTTGTGGCGGTCTCTCGCGCTGGTATCCTTCCATGTTCAGCCACGCCGAATCGAACATCGCATCAGGTAGCCTGAAAAGAAGATCTTCCATATGTGCGTCCTTCAAATAATTCGTGATCGTCATTGGATGAAAGTCAAAATCGTTCTTGAACGCCGTTCGAAGTATGAATGAGCCCAATGCGGAACCCTTGCTCATCTTGAGTGCGGCAGTATTGTAGTTATCATGCCACGACCACCTATACGCAAATGCACCTTTCCATCCCCATAGCTCTTCCCAATCTCGAAGGAAAAGGGTGTCGGCGTCAAGATACACACCACCAAATCTGTGACAAAGTAGGAATCGCGCCATATCCGAAAGAACGACCGCAACTTTTTCGGGTTCACTGTAGCTGACAGGAACAGAAGTTGCATTCGGGTGGCCTTCGACAACGCTTGTAGTTCCCTCATCCTGTACTCCCCATGTCTTAGGCATTCCAGGAATATGGTGCCCACCGGAATTGAAGAGCGTAGGAGCAAACCGCCAAACATCCCGGAGTTCCGAGACACCGTCGAGCTGCTCAGTTGTATTCCAAAACTTGAACTCGATGATGCCTTTGAACCGAGGATGCAGGAAAGGAGCTGCCCACTGGTTTTGTATGATTTTCTCGAACTTCTCCCGGCTTAGGGCTGGATTTTTGAGAGTGAGCATGAAACCTGGGTTGATCCAAAGCCAGAGTTTGGGTGAACAGACATCTTTCGATGATTGTGTGTCGTGAAGGCCAATGTTCTGTGTGTAGAGGAAGGACAATAAAGCTAGGTAAGGCTTGTCTGTGAAGTCGCCAGACCAGAACATATGGAAGATGCGGGGATCCTCGGGACTACAGTAGGGTGTGCGAGGGTTTTTAATCGAGGGAAGGGATATTGGAGGGATTTCCCATACAGCGTGCCTGCTCTTCGTAAATGCGCTGTCGCCTTCTGCATCATTGTCACCGCGTAAGACGCCTTGCCGTTTGGAATCTGGGACCTGAGGTGTGGGTGATGAAGTGGTACTCCTTCCAGAGTTATTGCCATCTTCAATGAATACATATTTCCACTCGTCAGGAATTACTCTGCGGACCCGTTTGCCGTTGTCTAGCCCTCCACCGATCCGGAGGACCTCTAGACAGTCACGAACGTACTGTAAACTTGTAAGTATGCGAGACAGGAACGAATGAAAAGATTCCGCACGCTATTCGTGTTGAAATCACAGTGGCGCATAAGAACATCAAGGTCGGCAATGCTTCCGGCCTTGGGCCGTGAAGGATACGCGACATTGTTACTAGGAACGCGACTTTGTCCATCGAGGTAGACACGGTCTACGCCTGCATGTGGAAGGGAGGGATTTTTAGGCTGGAATTCGAGATTGAACTCAGCCGGTACTGAACTTGTCCATAAGACTTATGACTCCAAGAATTCGTAGACAACTCACTGGGCCGAGTAGAAGGATGATGACCATTGGCAATCTCCCACTCCCAGATTCTCTGTAAATCTTCTTTCTCATACACCAGCGTCGTGCTTGGAACTCCTGGCCACGTCTTCTTCTTTGACCCAAACCGATGCGCGACAGCGAATACCGAAAATATGAACAGTAAATATACGAGGATAATAAAAAGAGAACCAGTTTTCTTCCCGAATCTCGAAAGGCTGGCGCGATGTAAGCCTCGTATGTTGGGTATCCAGAGTCGTAGTTTCCGCCTGGCACCAGGGATCACGACGGAAAAGGGTATAATCCAAGGTGTTGAGCCCCGGGTGTGATAAACAGGTTTGTCGGAGTAAAATTTTGGTAAAGCATCTGAAGCACGACTGGACCTTCGACCTGAGGCAGAAGACGGGGCCCGGAGATGGATGTGTGACATCTAATCCGGCTCCAAAGAGTGCAAGGACAAGAAACTTGCAATGTTGTAACCCCAATGTATGAACGCTGAAGCAGTCAGAGTGTGGAAAAACTGAATTCGCTTCAACGATTTTTCCAAGGCTCAAGCACAGCCCTTTTTGATTGCTGCGGGCTAAAGAAGGACATAAGAATAACTAACGTACATATGTACATTGCAATTGTGTAGGGATGTACTAGGATGTACTACATAGGGGAATACAGAATTCTATTTTATGTACCAATTTTTTTCAGCTTCATTTTGCTCACCCACGAATCAGTACTCTCTTTCTCAACCTCCACCTTATGAATCGCACGCAAATGTCGACGCAAATCATACGCGCGGCGGAAGACGTAGGCGCAATTTGGACCAGCTAGTGTGCTTTCCGTTCCCCCGAGCTGTTCGGTAGCGGTTTCATCATCTCTCGAACAAAGGACAAGAGAGATATCCTGGAGATGAGGATAAGGACATCGTATGGCTTGAGTAGTGCCTAGAAGCTCTTGAGCGCGACTGGAGTAGGCACTGCCGGTTATATCTTCGATACCCATAAGCGGCTTAGTTGCAACGTCAGAACCTGAGCTAGAGCTAGCGTCTTGGTAAGCATCCCTCTTGTCAACAGAGGAATTATCGGAATGTTTGAAATGAAGCCTGACGACGTGACGTTGAAGAAGGTGCTTGTAGCCAAAACTGGCGCCACAACTTTCGTGAGAGCAAACGAAGTCTTTACGGCCTAAATGAGTGACTTTGTGGTGCACATTCAGAGCTTTACTCTGGAGGAGGAAGAAATTTAATAGCTTTTCGAGCAAATTATAGATACCCACAGATTTGAAGTCCTTTTCGCAACCTTCGACTTCACATTTCCAGTCTCTTCCATGTTCACCCCCCCTACGACGTTTTTTTGGCGGTTGTTCGTCATCCCGGTCAGATTCAGCGACGACTGCATTCAACTGGATTTCTTCATCGCGCTGCTCGTGGGTTTTTTGGTGCGCTCGCAGGCCTTTCTGGGACGCAAAAACACGCCCATTGCAGGACGAATCCGTACAAGTAGGCGGATGGGCCATGCGCGTATGGTGCTGAAGCGCCGTCCAAGTGGGATAGAAAACGATGGGAAGTTCAGCAGTGGGCAGGCACGTTTCATTGACACAAGTGTAGCGTTTGTCTATAGAGATTCTTTTGTAATAAGTTATAGTAGAAAGGGCATACATTTTACTTGCCATTGTGCACTCGTGAATGGGTACGTAGATGTTGATTAGTATCGAAAGACTTTGTGCATCCTGCGTGAGTGCAAGAATAAGGTTTGGTGCCGGGAGGAGAGTGTGCACTGCAGATATGAGAACGGAGTTGATGATGTTTTCCAAACATATCATTACAATCTGGTTCTGTACACTAGGATACATGTAAGAACCTGTTTCAGCGCATTTAGGAGTGAACAATGTACTGGGAATGTTTTCAGGCCCTTATGCCAGTCGACATGAGCGCGTAGGTGTTGTTGAGTCCAAAAACGTTTTTCACAGTTTGGCAATGAGCAAACGTAAGGTCGCTCAGATGTAGGAAGATGGACACGCGCATGGGCCTGCAGATGAGTCTCCCTAAGGTAGGATTTCTGGCAAGTGCTGCATACAAACGGACGCTAAGTAGTATGAGTATAATGGAAAGTCAAAAATGGTTGTGGACACTCACTATACCCGTGTGCGAGCGTGAATGCTCTTCTAAACGCGACGGCTTCGAATATGCTTTTCCGCAGCCATCAACAGTGCACTGATACCGTTTTGTTGTCCCTGATATGAGCTTGCCACTGATGGTGACCGGTTTTTTACTAGATGATGCTTCGGGCTCGTAGTCCGACTCGGAGAGTGCGGTCTGGGGCTCTGGGCTTGAATTAAGATGCAGAACATAGCCCTTGTTTTCAGAGACTGATGCTTTTCGTTTTCCGAGCACCGAGACAGTGGCCAACATTATCGTTGGTTCGTAGAAAAAGATGATAGCTTATTATACACCTGTTATCCACAGAAAGTGAGAAGTTTGACCGACTCCGGTAAATAATTCCCACCGTACCCTTCTACTTAGTACTTCCTTTCGTCGACGTCGACGTCGTCCACGAAAATGAGCGACGATTTCCTACGGCTAGTCTCGCAGGCGAACCCAGCTTCAAGAGAATACCAACCAGCCAACAATAATAACAACGGCTACCCCCCTTCAACTTCTGTATCCGGTCCTTATGCCAACTCGTCCGACCCGCAGCTATTGGATCCCTTTTTCGACGATGATGATGACATGCCCGATTCTGCCTTTGGAAGGCCGATGCCAATGGAGTCTCAAGAGAGCGGCCTGCCGTTAGCTCGTTCTGCTGCACCGCCGGCCGGTGTATCCAAAGTCATGCTCGGAGACGGCGTTCCTCAGGGCTGGAACTTTGATGACGACGATCTGCAAACTTCAAATCAGCGGCCCTTCCAAGGCTCGCATTCCTTTCCCGGACAGGCTTCCTCTGCTCTTGAAAAAAGCTCAAGAAAATCAAAGAAGCGGGCTTGGAGATGGCCCTGGCAACGGGAGAAGGTGCTAGAGGGCGAGCGAGTAATTGCCCTCAATAATAGAGCTGCGAACGCGGAATTCATCTCGAACTATGTGTCTACGAGCAAGTATAATATGATAACGTTTGTCCCCAAGTTCTTGGCAGGTGCGTTCAGAATCTATACTTGGACCAATCCGTACTAATAACTATTTCTGCGGGGTAGAACAATTCTCCAAATACGCCAATCTTTTCTTCCTCTTTACCGCTTGTATACAGCAGATACCCGATGTATCACCTACTAATCAGTATACTACGATTGTACCGCTGGCGGTTGTCCTATTAGCTTCTGCATTCAAGGAGGTGCAGGAAGATTTGGTTTGTAGCAAACTTTGTGTGTGTAAATTCACTATCTTATCCTTTGCTAGAAACGACACCAATCAGACTCCGAGCTCAACGCACGGAAGGCCAAAGTCCTTGAATCTCAAGGCACCTTCGAGGAAAAGAAGTGGAAGGATATATCCGTGGGCGACGTGGTGCGGTTAGAAAGCAACGAATTCATTCCTGCCGACATGGTCCTCCTCAGTTCAAGCGAACCGGAAGGGTTATGCTACATCGAGACTTCGAATCTAGACGGGTTAGATTGTACATGCTTTTACAAAACACCTGGAATGCTTAACTCTGTCTTACAGTGAAACCAACCTCAAAATCAAGCAGGGTTCTCCTCAAACTTCTTCAATGACATCGCCTCACATGGTCACATCTTTACGCGGATCTTTACGCTCTGAACATCCCAATAACTCCTTGTACACCTTCGAGGGTACCGTGGAGCTTTTAACAAGTATGGGAACACCGAAGCAAGTGCCTTTGGGCCCTGATCAACTACTGCTTCGTGGAGCTCAGATTCGGAATACACCTTGGCTGTATGGCCTTGTCGTGTTCACTGGGCATGAAACTAAATTGATGAGAAATGCTACGTGAGTGCGTTCTGATACTACAATTGCGCATCATTGACCAAGAGCTCTCAGCGCTGCTCCGATCAAGCGCACGGCTGTTGAAAGACAGGTCAATGTGCAAATCGTGTATCTGTTCATTTTGCTTTTGCTTTTGTCCATTGGCAGTACGATCGGAAGCAGTATTCGGACTTGGTTTTTATCTAGTGCCCAATGGTATCTCGTCGAGACCACAACGTTGAGCGCAAGAGGTGGTGTCGTTTACTTTCACCACATTCAAAATACTAACTTTAGCTCCTTAATAATATAGCGAAAACATTCATCGAAGGTTGGATATGCTTTCTGCCTACTCCCAACTGCTTAATCACTGACCGATATTTGCAGATATCCTGACGTTTATCATTCTGTACAACAATCTCATTCCAATTTCCCTGATTGTCACAATGGAGGTAGTCAAGTTTCAACAAGCCCAGCTCATCAATTCCGATCTTGATATGTACTACGCCCGTACCGATACCCCGGCCCTATGTCGAACATCTTCCCTTGTTGAAGAACTAGGTCAAATCGAATACGTTTTCAGTGACAAAACCGGCACTCTGACCCGAAATGAGATGGAGTTTCGAATGTGCAGTATAGCGGGAACTGCGTATGCTGACGTGGTAGATGAAAATCGGAGAGGTGACGGCGAAGACGGTAAAGGTAACGAGGACGTTTGGAGGACATTTGCAGAGATGAAGGCGATGCTTGAGGACAATGCCAATGCCAATCCGTTCGTGGATCCGTCTGCGTCAGGATCATTAACGTCGGATGCGGATAGGGAGAAAGAGGTCATAAGAGAATTCCTGACGCTATTGGCGGTTTGTCATACTGTGATACCCGAGGAAAAGGATGGAAAGCTCCAGTATCAAGCTAGTAGTCCTGATGAAGCCGCTTTAGTCGCTGGAGCTGAGTTGTTGGGGTACCAGTTTCATGTACGTGTTCTCCGACAATCAACCTGCTATCGACGTTCATATGTCTGTCCAAAGATTCGGAAGCCCAAGTCCGTCTTTGTCAATGTTTTAGGCGTGTCACAGGAATTCCAGATTCTCAATGTTTGCGAGTTTAACTCTACTCGGAAAAGAATGTCAACAGTTATACGAATGCCCGATGGAACGATCAAGTTGTTCACCAAAGGCGCCGACACCGTCATCTTGGAGCGATTAAGCAAAAATCAACCTTACACCGAGAAAACGCTGGCCCATCTCGAGGTGACAAGCACTTCAACCTGTACCATATATTTAATGACCGTTTGATCAGGAATACGCTACTGATGGTCTCCGGACTCTCTGCCTTGCTTCCCGGGACATATCCGAACAGGAATATCGCCAATGGTCCACGATATACGATCAAGCTGCCTCAACCATCAATGGTCGTGGTGATGCTCTTGATCAGGCAGCCGAACTAATCGAGAAAGATTTATTCCTTCTTGGCGCTACAGCAATTGAAGATAAACTTCAAGAGGGTGTTCCGGATACTATTCACACACTACAACAGGCTGGTATCAAGGTGTGTTTCTATATTTCCTGATAGACCACGACTGAATACTGTTTTTCAACTCGTTGACTCGTTGGTAGGTTTGGGTTCTGACTGGCGACCGACAAGAGACAGCTATCAATATCGGGATGTCATGTAGGCTGATATCCGAGTCAATGAACCTCGTCAGTAATTTTTTAAACATGACTGCGTAGCTGTCCTGCTGAGTTCCAAATTAGGTCATTGTCAACGAGGAAACGGCTCAAGGCACTGAAGAGTTCTTGTCAAAACGATTGGCTGCCATCAAGAATCAGCGCAGTACTGGGGAGCTCGAGCTTGAGGATTTAGCACTTGTCATCGGTAAGTATACCTTGTTCTGGCTATTGGAATCATGATTTCATCGATCTCATTATTAGATGGAAAAAGTTTGGCTTTCGCTCTTGAAAAACCAATATCGAAAGTGTTCCTGGAACTGGCTATCATGTGCAAGGCTGTCATCTGCTGTGAGTTGGGAGCCTCCTGCGCCGACGAGTAGTTGCTGACCATGAATAAAATCAGGTCGTGTTTCTCCATTGCAGAAGGCCCTTGTCGTCAAACTTGTGAAAAAGAACCAAAAGGCCATCCTACTAGCTATCGGTGATGGTGCCAATGATGTCAGCATGATCCAGGCGGCACACGTTGGCGTCGGTATTTCTGGCGTTGAGGTTCGCAAACGTTGATGAATCCATCTCTCCTACTAATATGTATCTACTCAGGGCTTGCAAGCGGCGCGTTCCGCAGATGTAGCGATATCCCAATTCAGATATCTGAAGAAATTATTACTAGTCCACGGTTCATGGAGTTACCGAAGGCTCTCTAAATTGATCTTATGTTCGTGATTTTAATCTTTTCTGGGCGTAGCAACACTAAATGCCGAATAGATTCGTTCTACAAGAACATTACCTTATATATGACTCAGTTTTGGGTGGGTCTAAGTTTCCATTTTCTTTCTGAACTACGTAAAAATTGACATATCTTGAAAGTTTTCGTTCTTCAACAATTTCTCTGGCCAAATTGCATACGAGTCCTGGACCTTGTCGCTATACAATGTTGTATTCACATTGTTACCCCCATTGGTGATCGGCGTCTTTGATCAGTTCGTCTCCGCGCGAATACTGGACAGATACCCGCAGCTCTATATACTCGGTCAGAAGAACGAGTTTTTCACAAGCAAGGCATTTTGGATGTGGGTTATCAACGCCCTATATCACTCTGTCGTAAGGATTTCTCTCCTTGGGTTTCATCATGCAATAGTAATCAACTTTGAGAAAGATTCTGTTCGGATTCTCTGTCATACTCTGGTGGGGGGATATCAAACAGGCTACCGGCTATGACACTGGCCATTGGTTCTGGGGTACAACACTATACCTTGCGGTCCTTCTCACAGTGCTTGGAAAGGCGGCCCTCATTTCCGAGTACGATTCCACGTTCATTTGACCAAAGGGTATCCTCTGACCATTCTATAGTATCTGGACGAAGTACACGGTTGCAGGTAAGCACTTCCATCGCTTGCGTTATCAAAGATCTTACCGAATATTAATATTTTCGCAGCAATACCAGGATCCTTTGCTTTCACTATGGTCTTCCTTCCTATCTACGCTGTGGTTGCTCCCGCAATAGGGTTCTCTAGGGAGTACGAAAATATTGCTCCTCGTCTCTGGACGGATGCTGTTTTCTATTTTGTCCTTCTTTTGATTCCAATATTCTGTCTCAGCCGTGACTTAGCTTGGAAATAGTACGTTTTAGGACATTTTCATTCGTTCATTCGGGTTGCTCAACATTCTCATGATACGCAGCTACAAGAGAACGTACATGCCCTCCTCTTACCACATCGCTCAGGAGTTACAGAAGTACAACATTCCCGATTATCGCCCTCGACAAGAACAGTGCGTCATACCCATTTCCTTTGTTTTTTTAAAGCTTCTAATGGGAATATCTCAGATTTCAAAAGGCAATCAAGAAAGTTCGTGCGGTCCAACGTATGCGTCGCAACCGTGGATTTGCGTTCAGTCAGACAGAGAATGGCAAGCAGGACCAGGCAAAGCTGATCAGGGCATACGATACCTCAAAATCGGATGCTAAACCTTCAGGCTACTGAGCAGCATAACCTCACACTCCTTGTTCCCATTTCTGTTACTTACGTGCCATTATTCTCCGTCATCGGAAGGGACAATTGTATTTTTTTGAGTACATAGGTACATAGCATACATCTTCGCTCTTATCTTATTATTTTTCTTTGTCTTTTGTTCCTCCAGACGCTTAGAGATTTTCCATAACACAACTGGTGCACTTTGATGCACCCCAAACTTCTAGAGCTACCGTTACTTCGGTGCTTAGAATGGGCAGTGTTGACTTGATTGATGATATACGTCCCGACAATGAAGTCTTGGAAATCCAGCCACGTCCAGCCCAAATCGAGAAGCTGCACCGCTACGGCGAGATAACCCCTTATAACAATCAATGGGCTGAAGGAAGGCATTCCCGCAGTAGCGCGTCGACAAAGGTGTTTCCATTGACGAAAGATTGATGTTTATCGCGTTGATGAAAGGCGACGAACCATGATCTATGGAACATTCGTTCACTAGGAACAAAGTGCAAGATGAGAAAGATGAGATTTGGGAGACTGGAGGCTGACTGGAGGACTACTTAATGAGGAACAAAGTGGAAGGGACGCGCCGAGCGAAATATCGGAACGGACAAACGGGTATCAATTCAATACCGTGTGATTACAGGTGATTACTTGCAATGGCAGATGCCAAACTCGTCCTTGACAACGCCATCGCAGACTGTTAAATATCCAGGTTGCTCTTTGCTTGAGACGAATTCTTTCCTCGCCGCTTGGGACTGGGTCTCGACTTTTCATTTTTTCTCCCTCCTAATTCTCTGTTACTGCCACACTACCAACCACTCCTTTATTCCGAATCCAGGCAATCATTAATCGCGACCGGCTCGCTTCTTCCCGTTTAACATTATGTCTCTCAAAGCTGAACTTGAAACCTGGTCTGCTGCACTCAAGGCATACGATGAAGAAGATTTCGAAAAGTCTCTTGATCTTTTCTCTGTTCGTTTGGTCCACTTTTGTTGTTAGTCTTCACGCTAATCATCAGAACTACAGCGTATCGCTGATTCGTCTAAAATTTTGACGAATATGGGCTTGATATACGCGACGCTGGGCGAGCATGAAGCTGCTGTGGATAAGTTTATCGAAGCGACTGGGTTGGATAGTTTTTTGGCAGTTGCGTGAGTTTATAGTCAGTTAAATATAGCATCTGCTCCGTCTTATTCTCTGTAGATATTTCCAATGTGGGGTCTCTAATTTCCTGCTCGCTCGGTACGATCTGGCGTTGAAAGACTTCGAGGAGGCGCTTCTATATTTGAGAGGGAACCAAGCCATGTATGATTCTTTCCGCGTTCTGGTCGTCATTGGAATGATATTGATCGATGGTTACCAGAAATTACGAACAGCTCGGGCTCAAGTTTAAATTGTTCTCAGCAGAAGTACTATTTAACAAAGGGCTGTCTCAAATTTACTTGGGCAGTGTGGACGCAGGATTGGCGGACATGCAGGAGGCAAGGAAAGACAAAGCCACAGACGAACATAATGTTATTGATGATGCTATTGCTGATCGCGGAGAGGGATACACGGTGTTCAGTATTGTAGGTTTCCTTTTCGTTCTCATGTTGTACATCACATCATTGACAACATTACAGCCTGTTGGTGTCCTCTACCGTCCATCGGAGAAGAAACTCAAGAATGCCGTTAGCAAGAACTATATGGGCAAAGCTGTATGTATTTGTTCTTTCTAAACCACTTTCATATTGACTAGAATTCCGCCAGGTTCTGATTGCTGCTGCGGATTCTCGAGATGCTTTCACGGGCTTCACAGGTTCCACCAATCTGAAGCAGGGTATATCTCCTTCTGGCGTGTTCGTTGAGACAGCGCCTGATCTCACCAGGAGCGCTACTGCCCCTGCACCTTCTTTACCTAGTACGTTCCTCAAACGTATTGATCGATGTGTTCTGACATCTGTTCGTAGAATTAGATACTGAAGTGGGACGAGCTCCTGCCTTGGGCAGAGCAAACACTACGTTAAACGTTCCTTCTAATGCTCGTGAACGAATCACTGGTTCAGACTCTTCGCCAGAACCCACCGCTAGCGTTACTAGGAGCAACACTACTATATCTCCGATCAAGCCAAGCGTCAATGCCACTATGGGCATGGGTATGGGAGGTCCCGTTCGTGGGCTCAGCGTAAGGAAAACGCCGGCAGGCAATACTGCACCACCCCCGCCACCTCTCAAAGGTCCGTTGATAAGACGCTCTTGTTCAAGAACCTTGCGCTAATTTTTTTCGCAGAAGACAACCGTCTCACGGAATTTTATGACGACTATCTTGATAGCTACGGGAATGACGGACCATCTCCACCTTTGCCCCTTGCCAGTGCGGGTGCAGCTGCAAATGGACCTCCCGACCGCATCGCTGCATGGGCGCGTTCGAACGCAAACCCCAATAATCTTCCTCCAATTGCAAGATCAGGTTCTCGAAGTGCACCTGCTAGTAATTATGCTCCAAGTTCTTTCGGTGGAGGCAGCGTCAGGAGAAGAGTAACAAGGCGGAACACCGCTCGTACTGCGAATAGTCGCATCCAAAGCTCCTATGAAGAGGAGGAAGAGGGCTATGCAAGTGGTGATTATGACGACGGCCCATTTGAATTGGTCAAGATTCGTGTGAAGGTCAGTGGGTTTCAAAGTATATTTCCTTCGTTCACTCAGCTTCTTTTTCACCATTGTAGCTACACTACAAAGACGACGTACGTGGTATGGCACTGACACCCGACACTTCGTTTGAGGACTTTATGGACAAAATCACCAGCAAATTCGGCAAGGGCTTTGGTGGGCTCGGACTGAAGTTCAAAGATGAGGATGGTGGTAAGGTCACGTTGCAGGACGAGTCTGACTATGACCTTGCCATTGAGACTGCACGCGAAAGCTCGAAGGGAAAGCCAGAAGGGAAATTAGAAATCTGGTGTGAGGATAACTAAACTTCCTCATCTACGTCGTCTTGTTTTTTTTTTTGCTGTGATCTATCTCCGTTCCGGGTTTTTGAGCCGTTGTGTTTGTCATACTAATACCATCGATCTTTCTCCACTTGCAATATCTTCGTCGGGTACAAGGGGTGCCGTTTACAGATGTGCTCACATCTACATCGAGCACTCCGTTCTTCTTGTCTTCGTTAATCTATCATTTCGCGTGTTTGCGATCTTATATCCGTATTCTATGCATCTCACTGCTATCTCCTCTTTAGTCTTGGTTGGTTTCATTTTTGCTTAGACCATGTACATGTATGTATACTATCTATGTGAGTGCTACTATAGCATGACACGTAGTCAACCAGTGTACTTACACCATCCCTCGTGCCCCCTCCAAGACCAAAGATGTACACAATCTTGGAAATTACTGGCTGCTCTTTGATGCGCTGGTGCTTCAAGTTTCAAGGCTCGGGCAATTAAGTAGTAGATTAAACAGGATAAGCACGGATATTAACACTAAATGCCTTCCCCTTCCCCTCCTTCTCCTGTAGTTCAAGTCACTCACTTGCGAGTGCAGAAATTGTTTTATTTGGACAACTCCCGTCCCAAGCCACCATCTGAGTGATCGGTATGTTGGCTGTGAGATGCTTCAGTGAGATGCAGCTGGAACTCATTGTTTTCCATTGCATGCAGCGGGTCGGTTGCTTGGAATTGGGACCGTTCCACCTCAGACGTAAATTCACTGCGCGGTGTCACAAAACGTAGTGACCTAGTGGGCGGAGCAGCATTGGTGTCTGGGCTCAATCCAGACCCCACTCGCACAATGATCAAAGTGAACTATTACCAATTTCCCCGTAAATGTTAGTATAAAGCCATAGTAAGTCAATGACATGCACATACTGCAATCCCCTGAATCAAAAATGAGTTGAAAAAGAAAAACAAGTCATATGAGTTATTCGCGGTAGATAGAAAATACTAGCAGATTATCTGACCACAATCGGGGACATCTGAAAGGAAATGTTCAATAACCATAGTTAGGATGTTTCTTCTGTGTTTCTTTCGAGTGACTGACTACTCACCACACTAAGCATACAATATTGAACATTGCTTCCTGTTGCTGTCGGAGCAATCATGGCTACAAGGGAGCTAGAATATAATGCAGCTGTAGATTATGTCAAAATTTAGCAAGTCATTAGTATAAGATTGGCTCCCTGTTCACCAGATTCTACCACAACCTCGATTGCCATGTTCAAATTCATGGAGGATTTGATGAGCCTTGTTTGACGCTGCGCCCAGTAGATTCTGGATGCAATCATGACTAAAAACAGGTAAATGAGTAGGCAATAACACGAGCAATCCATATACTTATTTACATGTTGAGAGGACATTGACACTTAGCGTGAATCCATAGAAAATCAGAAGGTGAGTTGCGAGAGTCGAACCATCTGGGCTTTCTCCCGCAGTCAATTGGTGAATGGTCTGAATGGTCAATGCACCAGTGACTAAAATGAAAATTAGTACATGCAGCAATATCATGAGAAGACTTGATTTATACTAATGTCCGCAATTGCTAGCAATGCTGGGACAGTTGCTGCATAAATGCTACTTCCCCACACTGCATATACACGGAAAACCTAAAAATATAAAAAATGTTAACATTAAACAGGCTCGGATGTGTGTGTAAATATTTGAAACATACAATGAATATGTCCGCAACAATTGTCAAAGCAACATATGTCCCAGTCCTAAACATAGCACCATTACCAAAGCTACCAAGATAGATTTCTGCTGCATCTGGTGTCAATGGAGCGTAAGTAAATGCCGTCACGGAAGCATAGTTGTCCAAAGCCATTCGCTAATGAAATCGTCAGCAAGCAACTTACATTTGGCTCTCATGCGCCAATCTTACAATCGTGATCAGGACAAAGAGAGTTGTCGTCGCAGTGATTAGATAAAGTGATATCCTCCCTTTGATATGTCTTTGCCAGAGGATCCGCACGCAGCGACAAAACAAGAGAAAGTAAATTCCTAACATTATCAGAACAAGATCAAATTTCGTACAATTTATTTGCGCCTCGAAACTCACCATAAGCCATGGATTCCATGACTGCGCCTATGAGACATGACTTTGAGTAGCTCAGCGTCATTGTTTTCCTTTTTTTCTCGGAATGATGATTGGTGGGGCAAAACGTAGTCAAGTGTACTAATATCCTCCTTATATGTACTGAGTAAGGAATTCAAACACTGAATAACCACAAATATGTAACTAACGAATAAATTGAGCATCAGTGAACAGTAGTGAACACGTTGGTAAAACTCGAAGCATTTTTTTAGATTCAGATCATTCACACTTACGATGCTCCAACACCCCACCTTTCGGATCGGTACACTTGGTGTTCTTCGAGATACAAGCTGTACATCTATGCGCATCTTCATTCTGGTGGAGGAAGATTGTAATGATTTGCCGTCCAAGGCAATCGGGGAATTTAACAACAGTGACCAACCTTGGATGACTATGACAGGAAGAGAGAACATCATTAAATCAAGCCTTCGCACAAGCCCGTCGTTAGCGTTGAAAGAGGTTGAAAGGAAGATTGATTAATTACCTGAGTACCGAGTTATTCGCTCCCACAGTACAGTACACCGATCATAAACCATAATCAGAACACGGGCTTTGATTATAGAATTGATTGCTCCACAGCAGCACCGCGACGAACTGAACGGTCAGCTTCCATCATGTATCAACCTCTGCAAAACGTAGTCCTATGGATGAACCAAGTTCTCAATATAACGTCGAATCTCATCAGCGACCCGACACTACTAAATTTCAGTTCTCAATCACCATCTTCCTTGTTAACAACAACAACAGACAATCTTGATTTTGTTGCCAATTGTAGTCGTTTCGCCTCGGAAGTCGATATTCCTGGTATCAAGCTACACTTCACGCAATATGTTCATGGGGGAACAAATTTATCATTTCCTGAAAATCACCCCACGTGTGGTATTCCGTATCATGTTGTTTCTTCTGACCTTTGTCGCGTCGTAATGGCGGTTCCAACTTCGAAATCGAGTGAAATCTCACTGGAGGCATGGTTTCCCTTGGACTACTCTGGCCGTTTCCTGAGTACTGCAAATAGAGGTGTGTAGGGATCAGAAATCTTCTATTCTCAGTTACTAATTGGGTCAATCTATCAAAAGGGTTTTCAGGATGTGCGCATACAATTGCTTATATCCATGCCAGAGATTGATGTCAACTTCAGGTATCCTTTACAATGAGCTTGAGTTTGCAACTTCATTAGGTTTTGCGTCCATTGGTGCCAATAATGGTCACAATGGGACAAGTGGATATGCATTCCTAAACAACACAGATGCGCTCGCAGACTATACATATCGCTCCTTGCATACAGGTGTGGTAGCTGGGAAAGAGTTGACCAAGAAGTTCTACGGGTTTCCGTTCCACAAATCTTATTTTCTTGGATGCTCTTCCGGTGGTCGACAAGGTTTGAAAGAGGCACAGGATTTTCCGGAGGACTTCGATGGTATCGTTGCAGGCGCCCCTGCACTTGCACTCCCCAATATCATGTCGTGGGGTGGCGCGTTATATAAGGCTACTGGGGATCCTGAGTCAGAATCATTCCTTTCGCCAGAATTGTGGGCTGTTGTTTACGACGAGGTTCTTCGACAATGTGACGCACTGGATGGAGCCTCAGACGGCCTCTTGGAGGATCCTAGCACGTGTCAATTCACTCCAGAGACTTTAATTTGTTCCAAGGGACAAACTTCACGGTGTTTGACTGGTTTACAAGCGCAGACCGTGAGGTCAATATACAGTCCGCTCTATGGTTCGGATGGTCAGCTGTTGTACCCGCGTATGCAGCCAGGAATCAACACCAAAAAACAAGTCCCCTTCTACTTTCAGGGAATTCCTTGGGACTTGACTGAGGTAATCTCTCGAACTTCTTACTTATCACCTCTGACGTGTTTCGTTCAGGATTGGTTCCGGTATGTAGTCTACAATGACACAACGTGGGACGGAAGAAACTTTTCGTTAGCCAACGCGATGAACGCTGCATCCCAGAATCCTTTCAACATCCAGACATGGGAGGGAGATCTCAGCGCGTTCGCCGAAAACGGTGGGAAGATACTCACCTATCATGGACTGCAAGATTTTGTTTGCAGTTCTGAGATATCTCAACTGTATTATGCCCATGTTTCACGAACCATGAACTTGCCACCTCGTGAGTTAGATAGCTTCTATCGTTTGTTCTACGTCAGCGGTATGGATCACTGTCGAGATGGAGACGGGGCATCAGCTATCGGACAAGATGTTGGATCATCCGCTGGGAGAGACCCTAACGAAAATGCTCTCATGGCAATGGTTCGCTGGGTTGAAGAAGGGATTCCGCCGGATACACTGCGAGGTGCGAAACTTTCTGCTGATGGTTCGCAAGTAGAATATTGGAGAGCACATTGCAAATGGCCCAAGAAAAACCGATATATTGGCAATGGCATGGTTACAGATGAAAAGGCTTGGAAGTGTATGTAGGGTATGTCCAACAAATGTATAATCAGTCTTGCTTGTCATATCCCAGTATTAATCCTTCAGTGTCCGTTCTTGTAATCGCCCCAACTTTGGACCCATGCATGAAACTCATATCTACCATGCAACGCATTCGGCCTCCGCACACGAATCAGAACACAAGTTGAAAATGAGCAGCATTGTTGCATCGAATAGGACGTGCATAACGTGCGTACATAGACCTTTGAACAAGCTCATTCGTTGTTGGTGCGCACTGCGATGCTGGACTTCAAGGGGATGAAATAATCGGCTTCTCATTGGCTCGGTTAGTAAGATACGGTTGTCGAGATACTCAATGAGGGTTCATCGATGCATGCTGTAGCTGTTGCGGTTAGGACACAGCTTGGCACGCACTGTTACAGAAGTAACTCATAATTTTGAAGAAAACATTTCCTCAAATAGACGTGGAAGGGTACCTTTCGAGTCATATGCATGCTAAATGCCATGCCCGCACCTCTCTGATCTGGTTTCGTAAATCACAAAATAAATACCGCTCACAACCGGGTACCCTGTCAGTCTCCTAGTCTTTGCACAAGATGATTCAAGAAAGTTTAAAAGACTCGCCCAAGCTTTCCCTTCAAGTTCACAACCTAGATTTCTTCCCTTCTGCTGGTCAGAAAGATCTTCTGTTCTAAAACTTTCCAAAAGCCAAAAGGACCCCCTACAATACTATCCCCAGAACACTCTTTCGTACGACATATCGCGATGCGCACGATCTTCGATATGCTGCTACTCCTCTTCGTCACGGCAATAATGATGGTGGTGGCCGTACCTCTTTCCCCTCCTCCCCCCACAGTGAGCCCATTGCTTTGATTCTTGGCTGATCTTTTGTTGATGCTCTCCACTCGATATAGTCTGCCAATGCGGTCAGTACTTCCGCAGGTATTAGTCACACCTCGACCTCAGATACTCCCGCTCCCACTTCTGCTGACGCCAGCGTCGCGAGTGCAGTTGCGGCACCAGAGGTTACTCAAGAAGTAACTGCCAAAGTAACACTGAACAGCGATAAGAAGGTCTACCCATGGGAGAATGATGCCCGAGCCGCCGTTAAAGAGTTGCTGAACTTCGCTTTGGATGCCACTTTGAAATATCTGGATGGCAGCGACTCCGCTAGTAATCGTCATAAATCAACATCAACCAAGTTGAATGTTGAATGGGCCCAACATAAGTACGCTGCAGCGCCTCCAGAGTTTAGCTTCACGGTCAAAGTCACGAATTGGCCCGGGAAGACTGGACCACGCTGGCTTTGGGGTCGGAGGCCCAGCACATTCCAAGGGACTCTCAGGCTCGTCCCAAGTCAGCGGTGTCCCAGTTGTTATTTGCGAAAGAAAAAATATAACATCATTTTTGGGCAACTGAGTGATGAATCGAACGCGAGGCTAGTGACCATTATGAATGATAAGGTTATTTCTCCCGTGGTTCGTACGCTCCTTGAGGTTGTTTTTTCCATTCGACTTACCTACCTATCTATTTCTCCAGGGCACAGAGAACAACGATATACCGCTGCTTACTCTGCCGCCACCTGCTATCGTCAAGCAGGGAACGGGCATGGAAAAGGGGGGGCCAAGTAGTCACTCAGGTGTGGGAAGAACAGGCCCAGGACCAAGTTCAAAGTCCTCGCGACCCACAACTCAAAAGAAGGGCGGAGATTTAGAGACGTTGAAAGAAAGCGAGGAACTCGAAGCTGAAACTGGTAAAGTCAAAGGTAAAGGGAAGGCGAAGGAATAATGGTGATTTGCATGTAAGACACCGATAAGTTCATGAAGTAGAGTTTTACAGAAATAGACTTGTGTGTATGTCTACACGGGCGGCTCTATGTATGCTGGTTACATGATTATGAAAGGAAAAGGGTCCACTCTTTCGATTCCTTGCAGTGAACACAACAATCAACTGGAACGCTTGCACATCTTCGGTGGTTACTGACTGTGTGTCTTCGGTATCGGGGTGGCCTCTATGCTTGCAGCCCTATCGACTTCAGTGTCTTTGACTACGACACTGACGAAAAATGTGACTGGTTAGATAAGAAGTGATCTGAATATTGTATCTTATATACTCACTCTCCCATCTTCGCTATGAGATTCCGGGCCTTCTGCTCGATGATTGGACCAAGTATGGTTGTATCACTTCCGGTCTCCGCACTGACATCTCCGCGAAGCCACATCCTCTGCTGTGCAAAACCTTGCTCGACAACAGCGTGCGTCCCGTCGATACCATCCCAATTGTGTGCAATTGCGACTTTGAGCTGGCAGGGATGAATGTCACCTCAATTTTATCTACGGAAAAGGAAAAAAACCGGCTCACCATGGGCGTGAGTCTCGGCTTGTAAGCCATTTCCAAGAATAACCTCTTTGTGGGAATAGGTAAAGATTTCCTTGTTGACGCATCGACAGTCAGAGGATGATAAGGTAATGTGAACAAGGCAGACGCAACGGTATATACCATGCGTTCGGCTTTGGTGATAGGGGGTATCGCTGGTATGGCTCCGACAATCATAAGAATACGAGGGGAATCTGGTTGCGCAAGGAGATTCTCGACCGCGTCGGGGTGGTCAAGACGTATCAATGATCCTTTTTTGACCAATTCAGGATATGCATCTTGTACTGGAACAGCGACCACACATGTGAAAAACCGTTTGGGCGAAAAAGGAAAAAGATGCACCAGCTTTGACCTCATCTGCGTCTCTGTTGACAAGGTATATGGGATATAATCCAAGTTTCGTGAGAGCGTAAACTGCGCTACGAGTCGTCGCCCCTCCTCCGAAGATAGCACCAGCACCGAGGCCTTCTGAATATGATGCTTGTGAGGAAATCGAGATCATTGGGTGTTGTAAACGAAGTTGATTGAGTAACGCGTTTTGTATGCCGAGGATGTCTGTGTTTGTCCCTATGAGTTTGGGGCCGTCTGGTGAAGGGACCTTGACAATGGTGTTCACCGCGCCAGAAGCTTCTGATTCCGGTGAGAGGCCATCGAGGTAAGGGATTATCGCGGATTTGATAGGCATGGTAACACTTCATTGCGATTCATGAATATATGAACACGTAACGCTCGAAACTTGTATCGGGCATACCTTGACCCACCAAAACTTTCATTGCGGATCTCTTCGAGCAACTCAGGGATGACTTTGCTAGTAGAGAATAGTGAATATTCTTTGTTTCCACCTAGTTGGTTGAATATGTGATTGTGGAACGAAGGAGAGGCTGAATGAGCGACGGGGAACCCATACAACCTGTAGAAAGTGTGATTTTCTGGATTGGACATGGTAAAGTTAAGCAAGTCGAATGGCAGGAGAGGGGAGAGGAGGGAATACGCAAATGCTACATTGAACTTCATTTTGAAATGAAATGAAACCCCGGTTATGTATACCCTTGTATTCCGTTCGTCCTGAAGGCCCAGTGAAAAGTCTGCCAATTTAGAGCAATTGAGAATGACTCTATGTTGATTGAGGGTGTGAAAATTACTTTTGTCTGGTGCAATTCTTCAGTAAGCTCGTTCTCTCAACACGCCTTTCAACCTTCCAACAAAATCAGTCCGTTTCAGGTGTGCTACTGTGTGGGTGTGTTAAGTTAGCTGTAACAATGGTTTCTCTTTACTATTGCGGTATATATATATCTATGTAATCCAGTAGTATGATGATGTTTTTGACCCAAATTCTGTGCGATTGAATCCATTTTAATTTGACTAGGAGAGGGAGAGTGGATTTATGCCACTGTCCATGAAATGTAGAGACATGAATCGAATGACAGCAGCAGACATGTACATTGCACTGAATCGATCTGGTTGAAAAAAAACATGTGTTCTCCTTTTTCGCAAGGAACATAATTCGTGTCAATTCAGCATCAAATGTTCAGCATTGCTCTGTATCGACGGACTTCTCACTGGACTCGCATCGGTCGAATGGTGAGAAGGTACTTTATTGGCATTTATATAATCTGGTGCTACAGTATGTGGGTGATACAGCATATGGGTATACTATAGAAATGAATAATGCACTTGAAGTTAGACTAGAAGGAATCCGAAAGTCCATCAGTCTCTGTCCCATCTCCTGTTCTTTTTACTCCATTTACTATCCCTGATAACTTGTCCTTATCTTCGCAGTACCTCTTCAGTGCATCCAAAACTTCCGGAATAACATCTCTATCCACATCCTTGCCCCACAGAATGTCTATATGTTCATACGAGTGAAGACGTCGAGCCTCCGTGTGTTCAGGGAGTTGGCTCATCATGGCGTCAATGTCTACAAGACTGTCGCGGTCACCATATAACAAAACAATTGGAGTCGCAATGTTTTTGGTTGGGAAGCGTGCGGGTCGGTAGGAGCTCACGGACGTACGAACGACTGGAGACATCACCTCATCATCGTACATCAAAAATGCACCATTGCGCATGATCTGGAACCAATGAACCACGGACTTGGTCGAAGCGAAGGAATATAGATGGGCATACGCGGCAATCTTCTGAGAAGGAGTTATATTACGATTGTGCCAGTTGAACATCCAGATAAGGGAGACGTCGATGACTTTGGCAAAGATAGGTGGGTATAGAATTGACTGCCACATCGTAGCGGAAGACAGAATTGATTTACGGCCGAAGAAAAGGAACATCAAAGTAGGCCTAAATGGATAATGGTTCAGCAAAACGACCTTCGGATGGGGGCAAGAACACTGTCACTTACGATGATTTCATGAGCCCGTCAACGATTGAGGCAGATAGACCCGCAGGACTCAAGGCTGGGGCTAGCGCAATAAACACGTTGATCTTTTCGTTGAGCTGAGGATGGATGCTGAGAGCGGCAAAAGCCTGTGCCGTTCCCTGGCTGAAACCGACATAGCTTAGCTTGGGGGCTTTGGTAATGTCTAATATGTATTGTATCGAGTCTGGAATATCGTGCCATGCAAAATCATCAATACTGAAAGGAGATGAGAAAGGCGAGTTCTTTCAATTATGGCTGGCTGACGCGAGACTGACCTAAAATCCCAGAATTTCGTGGAATTGGGGCCATGGTGAATGCTCTTCTTGGAATACTTGTTTCCTCTACATGGAGGTCGGAAAACAATAGACTTAAAACGCTATCGATAGCGTACCTGTTATTCCCCAGCCAAACATCAAAACCCTGCTCCACTAACACAAAAGGTAACGCCCGCTCCGCATCAGTCAAACAAACCCACACCTCGCTATTCATCAACAAGCCATGGTGAAGGTAAACCACCGGCTTCCCAGTACTTATACCAGGCCTTGAATTCTGTTGACCCTTCTTTGACGAGATACGATGCAGGCCCAACAAGTACCCGTCTTTCGTCAAAACGACATGCTCTTCTGGCATATAACCATGCAGTGCACATAGCTCGCCGAAGTCTCGAGCATGCAAGATCTGGTCCGCCATTGAACGTTTGATTTGCCGCTGTGCGTTTACTCGAGGAGTCGCCTTTGGATCGCGAGAATTTTGCTTCTTGAGTCCTCGCCCTCCGAGAAAATGGAAAAGAGATCGTGAGCGGTCATAAAACCAGTTGATGAGGATTCGTGGAAGCAAGAGAATAATAACCAGGCGAATTAGGCCCTCGAATGCGATAAAGATTAAGCCAAAAACAAGTGCTACGTATTCTCTGAAGGAGAGTCGCCCGATTAGAGGAACTCGCGCCATGTTGGTAAAAGTGAAGGTGCGATCAATTTACGTCATTTCCATATACTGTATAAGATAAGATAAGATAAAGAATGTTTACAAGTTTACAAGATGATATTCATCTGTGTCCTAAATGTTCTGCATCTGCAAAACCTGGATATTCGGCTAAGGGTCCGAAAGCAGTTGAAAGCATTTCCCAGCAGTGAAAGCACTCAGAGCAGCCTGCTCTCAGTGCTTTCGGTACTGGGATCTGCTGGGATCTGCTCTCAGCCCTTAGCCGAATATCCATGTTTTGCAGATGTGTGTTCCCCCTCTTCATTAACCGCAAAGGTGAGCAAGAATATAGGTCGGTGGTGTAGCCATGAGTCATGTGGAAGTGTAATGCCAGAGAGTGCCAGTGTGTAGGTATAGCGCTCGACGTATATGGGTACCCCCTTCAAACTTTAAGCTACATCTCCTTTCCTTTCACGTTAGGGGTCGTTCACCTCGACTACCTCCCCCTCAATCAAAGCCACGTATTTCATATAATGAGGCGGCTCTTCACCAAGCAATTCATAGACATAATCCCACAAAAGGTCAAATCGTAAGTCAAACCATGCCCTCTGTATAATTCGTAAGTGCTCATGAGCATAAATCTTACACGAAACTAGAGACACTCACGAATTTCTTCTGTGGTGGAAGCTCCGTCGTAGTATAAATTCCTGGATATCCAAAGTCCAACAGGCGTACCCCAACGACCGTTATACGCTTATTCTCGAGCTTGAGTACAACGTGAACGTTGTTAGGGTTGAAATCACTAAGAACCCGGTCAACAAAATTTGAAGTGATTCAAAACTGGGGATTAAATCTCACGTATGAAGGAGATGGTGAGTCTCTTTAGCCTTCGAGTAAATGATTTCGAAAAGCTGATTCCGAACCTCTACGAGTATATTCTTCTTTTCCTCCAAAGAGGGCCTCCTAAGCCAGAGCTGGTATCTATACAATGGTTGACCAGGAATCTCTTCCATCTGAAGAGCACCCCATTTTGTCCCCACCGAATCCATCAAAAATCCAGTTTGAACCCAGATTTTATGCGCCTGAAGAGCATATGGCTCGCACGACGCATATTCTTGGTGGAGATCTACCAGCTTAATGACATGCCCCGGTCCTGCACGATTCTCATCTTCAAATTCGGAGTCTAAAGCAGAGAGTTTGTAAATTCCCCCATTGAATCCTCCAAGATTCAAATGTAGAGGTTTCATTGACAGGCCAGTAATGTCATGTTCTTGTCCCAGGTAACTTATGTCAGCGATAAGCACCCGCAGAAAGGTACGCACGTACTTACGGAAGTATTTCTCGTTCTCTCCAAATCCTGGACATTTTTCCTGGTATTTAATCCATGACTGCTACGAGTTCCAACAGGAAATTGGTACCTATGTGTCAATATTTATCTGATGCAACTCAAGAAGTACTTACTTCGATGTTCCTCCTCAAATTCCATTTTCTTATTGTATCCCATGGATCTTCTACCGTTTGTTCTGAATTATCCAATGTGTGCGAGGAAGCGCTAGATCCCAATGAAGAGTTGAGCGGAAGCGCATTGGCATCAAGAATCCAGAAAGCGGGACTGATGACCAGCTGCAGAAAGATGCTGCGGAGCCACATCTCGTAAGTGAGGAATAATAAACTTCGAAAATGATTTTGACGATAAAACACTATTGGCGTAGGAGCATGGATCCCTGACCGGCAGAGAACAACGTAGCAAGGAGGGTACCTGCTCCATATCCTAACGAACAAATTGGTTTATATAATTTTTCTTTTCAACTTCGCCCGCCGCGAAACAACTCACATGCACAGCCCTTTGCCCCATACTTACGCATATGTGAGCGTTTCGTCCATTCCTTGACTCCTGAGGAGACCGCCGGAGCCTATGACGCAAAAGCAGCGTCGACGTTTCTCTAAGTTTTAACAGTAGATCGTATTAGCTGGTCCACAGACACTTCTGGTACCAAATGAGAGGAATTTCAAGAAGGGGACTGCATAGATTAACCCTTACCTGTCAGTCCGATGCCTCTCTCTGAGGCTGTTAGACGGCCATAACATCTGCTGCTTGATTAGCCGTTTCGACTCACCGCAGTCCACCACGCGAAGTGGATTCTCGTTTTCCTCTAAAATCACACCGGAGAAAGGAGGACCCCCCAAAGTACTATAAGAACCTGGGTACCAAATTTTTTGAAATTTCGCGAAATTTGTCCGGACAGCAGTAGAAAATTTGTCCGGATTTTCCCTCAGGTCAGTCAGAAATTTGGGCGTTTTGTCCGGACAAGGTATCAAGGTTGGTATTTTCGAAAAAAAACTTCTCTGTGTAGCGCTAGAGGTGTATTTGGGAACGAACTATCTACTCAAAATCTATAAATCCTCGGTTGCATCCTTCTTGGACCGCTTTTTGAACAATGCAATTGCTTGAAAAACATTAGTCTTGTCCCTTTGTATATCAATGAAGATTTCATCATCTTCTGCACAAAGTCGGGCTTGAAGGTTAGTATCACTACCAGTGATGGTTGGCTGCTGAACACGCGAAAGCACTTGGATTGATGGGAGAAGAGCATACGACACCGATTCAAGAAGGGCTGCTGCCTCGGTGATGGACTTGAAGGCTCCGTCACAAGACCGCTCAAATAATTGAACTGCAATGTTAGAAAACGCCGAAATGTTTGACTTGCTGTCAATAACAGCATCGTGTTTTCCATACTTGCCACCACCCTTTGCATAAGAAGTCAAGACTATTGGGAGGTGGTATGAGGGCTGAGGAGGACCGAGGTAGGAAGAGAAGAATAAGAACCACATACCTTTGCCAAGGTAGATGTCATTATTTCCGGCGGGACTAGCTGCTACCAGAACGTAGTCTCCAGCTTTTAATGGAGCTAAAGCATTCACTCGGGCATTGACTATTTCGTTCAGTCGGTTGAGTTTGGCTTTTGTAAAAGTTTCACGGCGCTTTCGTGCTATCTATTCGAAGTATTCAAATTAGTTGTTTTGTTCAAGATAGAGATGAAAACTCCGAACCGCATTTGCATCGGAAGACGCAACCGCTGCTGCATTTGCAGAATTCCCCATTTGAATTGGGACATCTGCCTTCGAGCCCAAAGCCTTGGTTCTGAATGAACGGCCAAGACCTGTCGTTAATCCGCGCTCCTGGGTTTCCTTCAAGATGTCCCGCATTGCCTTGATGATCTTCATGTGAGCAGAATCCTTATTTGGTACTTGTACTGATTGGGTCGTGCGCACTCCATGTTCTGCCTGGTATGTCTGATGCGCACGACGCAGATCAACAAGGATGGAATAATCAAAAGACGACGCAGTGACAGGAATCCCTTGTTGACCAAAAATGCTCGGCATGGTGACAACTGGATGGAGAGGTGGGGCTGTAACATTTGCCGTCCAGTAGTGATGAAGTTCGAGGCATTCTTCGTCCACTTCATCATCATCTTCAACTTGATCTGCAAAGGCTTGCCTTCAAATTTGAATGGGAGAAATCAGATAATCAAAACGGGCATAAATCCAGGAGACTCCTCACACTTTCATATGTTCATCGACATGGAGAGCAGCTGCGGCGTAATTCAGACTCTGGATAATTTCCAGCTGTTTTTGTGTCCCTGCTGATTGTACTTCATCGGATTCGCTGCGTTGAAGTAACTGTTGAAGCTCATCAGCCTCACTCAAAGGATCAAAGATCGAGCTGTCATCCTCATCGAATTCCATTTCCTCGTCTAGCTGTCTCTCTTTATACCAAAAGGAAATGGTAGGAAGCTGTACTGTTCCCCGTTGCCTTAGGGAATGAAGACTTCGAAGCCGACTGGGCTGGATGCCCAATGCTACAAAGAGTTGGTCAGCCTCGTCAAAAGCAATGGGAACTATCCGGGTGTGTATTTGATCGTCATCAGGAAAAACTGCGAGGAGAAGTGGGTCCAGGCCAGAGTTATCAAAGTACGTGTGACAGTAGCCACTAGCTCGTGCTTTTCCATTTGCTGCCCGTGCATGCAGATTTGCTTGTCGCACGGCTACATGAAGTTTCGGAATCATGTAAAGAAAATCGGCATAGCAGAAATCTTTCACAATTTTCCGAGATTCTCCAATGCAGTGCTCACAAGTTTCACTGGAATGGAGATGAGGAATGAGAGGAACTTGTTCCGACATATGATCACGGTAGATAACCAGTAGTGAAACATATCCCTCAATAAGAATCCTTGTAATATCTAAGCATTCGCGAGAAAGAAGATATTCCTTCTTGTAACCGGCAGTGTCCAAGAAGGTGTCCCACAATTTCAAGAAGTACCAAGCGCGAAGAACCATAGCAAGGCGCTCAGCATGGTTGATTCGACGGCTCTGGTATGCATCCACCAATTCACCAAAGATGAACAAATACACAGCGAGCCCCACCCATTCAGGATTCTGGTTACCCAGAAACTGTAGAGTGTCAGCGGAGAATAAACGCATCGCGGCATTATCATCCTGACGGTCAAGTTTTTCAACATCCCGGCGATAAAGAGGGGTACCTGGATCATGAGCAAGTTTATGAATCTGAGCATAGAAAAGACTGTGATTTCCTAGGACAAGGAGGCGTGCGCCTGAGTAGAGATTATTCCGGAAGGTTTTGAGAGCATGTTTGGAGTCTTGAATCATAGCAACAGGTTGACTGTCGAAAATGGGCACGACACATTTGAGCACATCACCAGAGCTTTTAGGCGGGGCAATGGCATATTCAATTCTGCTATCGCCATTCGTCACAAGTAATGCTTGAATTTTGCGCTCGATTTCGGTGCCATCACATGCATAGGAGACGACCTGTATCTTGGAATTGATAAGCCCGCGAATAAGGCGTTGAGAGTAAGGCTCCAGCTTTTCTGCAGTAAGACTAGTACCAAGAGGCATTGCATAAAGCACAATCGGTCCTGACTTCGGAGCCTGGAGCATTAAGCACCAAATACGAATCTGAAATATTGAAACTAATCAGGAGAGAACAGAATGTTATGAACTCTGTCAACACACCTTTGTAGCCTTCTGGATCTTTGCATCTCTTATAACCTGTTCAACGGAGTCGGGATCGCTAACTTCCACTGCACCATCACTTCCCCCGATGAGAAAATGCTTCTTCTTGCCAGAATCCCAGTAGAGACGAAGACTTGCGAATAGCTTTGCATCATCGCAACAGAGACCTACGGGCCCCTTATAGCCTAAGCTTTGAAGATGCGCTACTGCCATTTCAAACGTGTGGTCGCAGATTTCCATGGGAAAGCGAGGCTTCCGTGATTCTTTCTGTCTAGGGGGGCGGGTGTATGTTTAGAATTAACACACCTTGGATAACATTAATGGCTCACCGAAAGCTCTCGCTAGTTCTAGCAGGAAACCACTCACGTAGGACCCGGAATGCGGAAGGACTGGTGATTCTCATAATGTTCGTAAACTCGTCATAGGCAGGTGAATATTTGAAGTTTTGCAATCCAATACCATTCTCTTCCTTTTCGTTCCGAATGAGCATGGCCTTCGTCAAGCCTTCAAAGACTTTATCATCATATTTCCCTTGGAGTACACCGAGCGCATAGCGGACAAATGGTGACTTTTTGGACTGCTCTTCTATGAGCTCCTTTGTCCCAACACTAAGAGCGTAAATTTCACCCAGTACTTTAGGCCGAAATCTGTGGTTGGTATGAATATAATTCTTGGCAGATGGCTTCTGTCGACGAATAGCATTCTTGAAGGCACGCGATTTGTAGACAGTCAAACATTCATTGCAAGGGAGAGGAAGATGAGGCGAAAGGTCAAGAGTTTCTTTGGTACATCTCCGGGAATAGACTGCAGGTGGGACAAGATGGTGTTTGTTTTCCCAAGTTTGGGATAACTCCTGGGTAGTTATCACCTTCTGGCGCTGCTCTTCGTCCAAGGTACTGAATGTCATATTGAACAAAGTTTTTGCGATCTCTGCAACATTTGTCCCACCACCACCAGAGTAGCCAGTACGGCTCAGATATGTCTCAATGCGTGGATCGTAACTTGCTGTGAGGCCACAACATGCGACCATTTTGGGAAGTAGGTTGGGTTTTGATGTCTTCATGCTGGGAAGAGGTGCGGAAGACTTTTGGAAGAAAGCGGTGATTTTGTGACTGGAGAGGATGGCCTGTGTGGTTTTTGACTTGGTCGAAGATAAAGAACATGTCTTCATGTGAGCGCGGGCACAGGTAAGATCATAAGCCTGCTTTGCCTTGTACCATTTTCTGCACTTAGAATGGCAGAAATCAATGCCATTGTCTCTACACTCAACGCCCGAATCCATCTCTTGCAGTCCGTTTTTCCAACTAGCAAGCCGTGCATTGGTCACAACAAAGGTACCATCCCTTTGTGACTGACGAATTTTCATAGAATGAACAGCAGAACGACTCTCTCCTTTCTGATGTTCAGTCTCAGTCTCAGTCTCCGAGTCTGTTGGCTCAGGACTGCAACTTTGACTGCGTTTTGAGCCAAAGAAACTCTTCAGAAGGGACGTCGTTGGACCAGTTAATGATTTCGGTGATGTGTGTATAGTGGTTACAGGATAACAGTCGTTGTCAGATTCTGAGTCATCATCCGATTCGCTCGAGCCTGAAAGTTCTGCAGTAGAGCCGATATTGGAAGGAATTGATGCAATTGGATTTAAAAGGTCTACAAGACATAAACGTCGACTGGGCTTTGCTAGGTCAAGCTCGGGAAATGGTTCACGTTCAGTACATTCAGTGGCGGTAGTGTCTGAAATAGGACATGGAGAGTCAAATGACAAATCGATAAACCACTGCATTCGCTGAGACAGGGCAAGATCCGAAGTCCATAGAGGATCACCAAAAACTGCATGGGAGATGGCATTTGCAACACAGATTCCACAGTTAAAGGTATCACGCTGCACTCCGCACTCGAGTCTGAATCCTTTATCAACCAAACGTCGGTTGAAACGTTTACGAAGCCACAAATCTAACCTCTGAAGGAAGACGCGGGGTGGGGACATTTGGGAAAGAGAATCACCTGGATAAGTGAATTCGATTATACAACTGAAATATATGAATAAGTGTCAAACTCACCATAATACACCTCACCCCGCCCGAAGTCCACTGCTACAGCAATCCAATGATTTCCGTTGACATGAACTGGGGCATACAGGACCTCAATCCTATCCTCTACGATCACTGTCTCAAAGTGTTTCAGTACAGTATCTTGAACCTCTCCAACTTTCCGAAGAGAATTTTGAATGAATGGGTTCTGTATCTTGTTCGCAAATGCAAGAGGCGCTATCACGACACGTCGGCGAGACTTTGAGCCTTGGGCCTCAAGACGCATGCTCATATGCCCCACCATCAAGTCTATCTGGTCTCCTGAAAGCCAACCAGATCCAAGAAAACCAATCAAAGCTGTCGTATACATGTTATAATGAGGCAAACACTCATTCCAACCGATAGCATGCAGCATCTCCCATGCCTTAGCAAGAACTGCTTTTGGGCCAGTATCAGACACCTTCTCCTTTTGTCGTTCAACGTATTGGATAGCTTTACCCCAACTTTCCTGCATTTTGGTAGTTTCTTCAACCTGAGTCCAAAATTCGAGAACATAAAATGGAAATTGTTCAGTCGCCCCATTCCGTGGGTCTGTGATAGACTGGTATCCTGAAAGCCAATAAGATCCAAGCTCAGCCTTCATCTGATTTACCAGGCTCTTCGGAGGTGCAGAACGCGTCAATAGCCGCTGTACCTCAGTAGCTGGAGGCTCACGACTGAACCAGAAATCAACGCTTCCAGTAATGATATCGGATGACCGCGGTGGGAGAGATGAGTTTGCGAAATGATAGGCTGAGATTGCAGGACTGATGGGAAAGAGTGGGGAAAACACGTCTGGTGGAATGACAAGAAGCTCTGCTCGAGCAAGAACGAGACTTGGGGGAGGAGTCATAGGCCATTTCTTGCCACAATTGAGCCAATCTGCAGGTCGAAATTTACTCTCGTCAAGATCTATAACTGGGCTATTCCAATTGTCCATTGATTTTTAGAACAGGTTTGGTTGAAAAAATATTTTTTTGCTTCAATGTCAATGCGTAGTTAAACTTTACATAAGTGATCGTAACATGTCCGTGTCCGGACATTGCATCAAGGACGGTTCAAATTTCATTCATTTTGTCCGTACATGGTACCAAAATGTTTGCAAATTTCCTCAAAAAATGTCCGGATTTTGCCCGGGTTGAAGCAGGACCCCCCAAAGTACTATAAGATCCTGGGTACCGATCCTGGGTACCGATCCGGACAAATTTTTTTGATTTTTGAGCTTCAACCCGGGCAAAATCCGGACATTTTTTGAGGAAATTTGCAAACATTTTGGTACCATGTACGGACAAAATGAATGAAATTTGAACCGTCCTTGATGCAATGTCCGGACACGGACATGTTACGATCACTTATGTAAAGTTTAACTACGCATTGACATTGAAGCAAAAAAATATTTTTTCAACCAAACCTGTTCTAAAAATCAATGGACAATTGGAATAGCCCAGTTATAGATCTTGACGAGAGTAAATTTCGACCTGCAGATTGGCTCAATTGTGGCAAGAAATGGCCTATGACTCCTCCCCCAAGTCTCGTTCTTGCTCGAGCAGAGCTTCTTGTCATTCCACCAGACGTGTTTTCCCCACTCTTTCCCATCAGTCCTGCAATCTCAGCCTATCATTTCGCAAACTCATCTCTCCCACCGCGGTCATCCGATATCATTACTGGAAGCGTTGATTTCTGGTTCAGTCGTGAGCCTCCAGCTACTGAGGTACAGCGGCTATTGACGCGTTCTGCACCTCCGAAGAGCCTGGTAAATCAGATGAAGGCTGAGCTTGGATCTTATTGGCTTTCAGGATACCAGTCTATCACAGACCCACGGAATGGGGCGACTGAACAATTTCCATTTTATGTTCTCGAATTTTGGACTCAGGTTGAAGAAACTACCAAAATGCAGGAAAGTTGGGGTAAAGCTATCCAATACGTTGAACGACAAAAGGAGAAGGTGTCTGATACTGGCCCAAAAGCAGTTCTTGCTAAGGCATGGGAGATGCTGCATGCTATCGGTTGGAATGAGTGTTTGCCTCATTATAACATGTATACGACAGCTTTGATTGGTTTTCTTGGATCTGGTTGGCTTTCAGGAGACCAGATAGACTTGATGGTGGGGCATATGAGCATGCGTCTTGAGGCCCAAGGCTCAAAGTCTCGCCGACGTGTCGTGATAGCGCCTCTTGCATTTGCGAACAAGATACAGAACCCATTCATTCAAAATTCTCTTCGGAAAGTTGGAGAGGTTCAAGATACTGTACTGAAACACTTTGAGACAGTGATCGTAGAGGATAGGATTGAGGTCCTGTATGCCCCAGTTCATGTCAACGGAAATCATTGGATTGCTGTAGCAGTGGACTTCGGGCGGGGTGAGGTGTATTATGGTGAGTTTGACACTTATTCATATATTTCAGTTGTATAATCGAATTCACTTATCCAGGTGATTCTCTTTCCCAAATGTCCCCACCCCGCGTCTTCCTTCAGAGGTTAGATTTGTGGCTTCGTAAACGTTTCAACCGACGTTTGGTTGATAAAGGATTCAGACTCGAGTGCGGAGTGCAGCGTGATACCTTTAACTGTGGAATCTGTGTTGCAAATGCCATCTCCCATGCAGTTTTTGGTGATCCTCTATGGACTTCGGATCTTGCCCTGTCTCAGCGAATGCAGTGGTTTATCGATTTGTCATTTGACTCTCCATGTCCTATTTCAGACACTACCGCCACTGAATGTACTGAACGTGAACCATTTCCCGAGCTTGACCTAGCAAAGCCCAGTCGACGTTTATGTCTTGTAGACCTTTTAAATCCAATTGCATCAATTCCTTCCAATATCGGCTCTACTGCAGAACTTTCAGGCTCGAGCGAATCGGATGATGACTCAGAATCTGACAACGACTGTTATCCTGTAACCACTATACACACATCACCGAAATCATTAACTGGTCCAACGACGTCCCTTCTGAAGAGTTTCTTTGGCTCAAAACGCAGTCAAAGTTGCAGTCCTGAGCCAACAGACTCGGAGACTGAGACTGAGACTGAACATCAGAAAGGAGAGAGTCGTTCTGCTGTTCATTCTATGAAAATTCGTCAGTCACAAAGGGATGGTACCTTTGTTGTGACCAATGCACGGCTTGCTAGTTGGAAAAACGGACTGCAAGAGATGGATTCGGGCGTTGAGTGTAGAGACAATGGCATTGATTTCTGCCATTCTAAGTGCAGAAAATGGTACAAGGCAAAGCAGGCTTATGATCTTACCCGTGCCCGCGCTCACATGAAGACATGTTCTTTATCTTCGACCAAGTCAAAAACCACACAGGCCATCCTCTCCAGTCACAAAATCACCGCTTTCTTCCAAAAGTCTTCCGCACCTCTTCCCAGCATGAAGACATCAAAACCCAACCTACTTCCCAAAATGGTCGCATGTTGTGGCCTCACAGCAAGTTACGATCCACGCATTGAGACATATCTGAGCCGTACTGGCTACTCTGGTAGTGGTGGGACAAACGTTGCAGAGATCGCAAAAACTTTGTTCAATATGACATTCAGTACCTTGGACGAAGAGCAGCGCCAGAAGGTGATAACTACCCAGGAGTTATCCCAAACTTGGGAAAACAAACACCATCTTGTCCCACCTGCAGTCTATTCCCGGAGATGTACCAAAGAAACTCTTGACCTTTCGCCTCATCTTCCTCTCCCTTGCAATGAATGTTTGACTGTCTACAAATCGCGTGCCTTCAAGAATGCTATTCGTCGACAGAAGCCATCTGCCAAGAATTATATTCATACCAACCACAGATTTCGGCCTAAAGTACTGGGTGAAATTTACGCTCTTAGTGTTGGGACAAAGGAGCTCATAGAAGAGCAGTCCAAAAAGTCACCATTTGTCCGCTATGCGCTCGGTGTACTCCAAGGGAAATATGATGATAAAGTCTTTGAAGGCTTGACGAAGGCCATGCTCATTCGGAACGAAAAGGAAGAGAATGGTATTGGATTGCAAAACTTCAAATATTCACCTGCCTATGACGAGTTTACGAACATTATGAGAATCACCAGTCCTTCCGCATTCCGGGTCCTACGTGAGTGGTTTCCTGCTAGAACTAGCGAGAGCTTTCGGTGAGCCATTAATGTTATCCAAGGTGTGTTAATTCTAAACATACACCCGCCCCCCTAGACAGAAAGAATCACGGAAGCCTCGCTTTCCCATGGAAATCTGCGACCACACGTTTGAAATGGCAGTAGCGCATCTTCAAAGCTTAGGCTATAAGGGGCCCGTAGGTCTCTGTTGCGATGATGCAAAGCTATTCGCAAGTCTTCGTCTCTACTGGGATTCTGGCAAGAAGAAGCATTTTCTCATCGGGGGAAGTGATGGTGCAGTGGAAGTTAGCGATCCCGACTCCGTTGAACAGGTTATAAGAGATGCAAAGATCCAGAAGGCTACAAAGGTGTGTTGACAGAGTTCATAACATTCTGTTCTCTCCTGATTAGTTTCAATATTTCAGATTCGTATTTGGTGCTTAATGCTCCAGGCTCCGAAGTCAGGACCGATTGTGCTTTATGCAATGCCTCTTGGTACTAGTCTTACTGCAGAAAAGCTGGAGCCTTACTCTCAACGCCTTATTCGCGGGCTTATCAATTCCAAGATACAGGTCGTCTCCTATGCATGTGATGGCACCGAAATCGAGCGCAAAATTCAAGCATTACTTGTGACGAATGGCGATAGCAGAATTGAATATGCCATTGCCCCGCCTAAAAGCTCTGGTGATGTGCTCAAATGTGTCGTGCCCATTTTCGACAGTCAACCTGTTGCTATGATTCAAGACTCCAAACATGCTCTCAAAACCTTCCGGAATAATCTCTACTCAGGCGCACGCCTCCTTGTCCTAGGAAATCACAGTCTTTTCTATGCTCAGATTCATAAACTTGCTCATGATCCAGGTGTGAGGCCTGGCACAAAAGGCCTGCTCTCGTCCTATCTGGACTGGGCCTAAGCAAGCAGGACAGCTGCCTAGGCCGTACAAGGGGAGGTGGGATAAGTGCCGCTACTGGTGTAGGGAGCCTGACCAGTGGTGGTTGCGGAGCTTGGGTGGACCTAGCCAAAGGTCCTGGAGTGGGGGAAGGAGGTGTAGTTGGTGAGGATGGAGGTGGTTGGGGGTGTGGAGCCTCGACGTAGACTGTAAGTCGTAGGAGAGGCTCAGGAAGTTGAGAGAGGTGTTCAGAGAGGTGAGACAGAGAAGAGAAACAGAGTTGAGTGAAACAGAGGTGAAGGAAACAGAGTTGAGGGAAACAGATAAAGAGGAAATGTATGACAGGTGAGACGTGTCAGGCCCTGTTAGCAAGTACAAGTAGACTGTACTAACAGGGACCAAGCCAGGTTGGAAGAGTTTCCAGATAAGATTTGACAATAACACGCTGGGGAGCTCCGAGGGGAGTCCCCAGCCTAAATACTATACATGTGACAGCCATGTGGCATATTACATAATGGTAAAAGCGGACAAGGGGAGCTCTGGGTATACAGTGGGGAGATATAGGGAGGTAGTAAGGAGGAATATGATAGGTAAGGAAGCAAAATCAGGCAAGGCATGACACCAGGTACCCCTCTTTATCGCCGGGATGTTGAAAAACTTGACCGTCAGGATGATAATGCCGCGATGCGTTTATTCTCCGCTGACACTCTACAGTTTCTGGGTAACCAGAATCCTGAATGGGTGGGGCTCGCTGTGTATTTGTTCATCTTTGGTGAATTGGTGGATGCATACCAGAGCCGTCGAATCAACCATGCTGAGCGCCTTGCTATGGTTCTTCGCGCTTGGTACTTCTTGAAATTGTGGGACACCTTCTTGGACACTGCCGGTTACAAGAAGGAATATCTTCTTTCTCGTGAATGCTTAGATATTACAAGGATTCTTATTGAGGGATATGTTTCACTACTGGTTATCTACCGTGATCATATGTCGGAACAAGTTCCTCTCATTCCTCATCTCCATTCCAGTGAAACTTGTGAGCACTGCATTGGAGAATCTCGGAAAATTGTGAAAGATTTCTGCTATGCCGATTTTCTTTACATGATTCCGAAACTTCATGTAGCCGTGCGACAAGCAAATCTGCGTGCACGGGCAGCAAATGGAAAAGCACGAGCTAGTGGCTACTGTCACACGTACTTTGATAACTCTGGCCTGGACCCACTTCTCCTCGCAGTTTTTCCTGATGACGATCAAATACACACCCGGATAGTTCCCATTGCTTTTGACGAGGCTGACCAACTCTTTGTAGCATTGGGCATCCAGCCCAGTCGGCTTCGAAGTCTTCATTCCCTAAGGCAACGGGGAACAGTACAGCTTCCTACCATTTCCTTTTGGTATAAAGAGAGACAGCTAGACGAGGAAATGGAATTCGATGAGGATGACAGCTCGATCTTTGATCCTTTGAGTGAGGCTGATGAGCTTCAACAGTTACTTCAACGCAGCGAATCCGATGAAGTACAATCAGCAGGGACACAAAAACAGCTGGAAATTATCCAGAGTCTGAATTACGCCGCAGCTGCTCTCCATGTCGATGAACATATGAAAGTGTGAGGAGTCTCCTGGATTTATGCCCGTTTTGATTATCTGATTTCTCCCATTCAAATTTGAAGGCAAGCCTTTGCAGATCAAGTTGAAGATGATGATGAAGTGGACGAAGAATGCCTCGAACTTCATCACTACTGGACGGCAAATGTTACAGCCCCACCTCTCCATCCAGTTGTCACCATGCCGAGCATTTTTGGTCAACAAGGGATTCCTGTCACTGCGTCGTCTTTTGATTATTCCATCCTTGTTGATCTGCGTCGTGCGCATCAGACATACCAGGCAGAACATGGAGTGCGCACGACCCAATCAGTACAAGTACCAAATAAGGATTCTGCTCACATGAAGATCATCAAGGCAATGCGGGACATCTTGAAGGAAACCCAGGAGCGCGGATTAACGACAGGTCTTGGCCGTTCATTCAGAACCAAGGCTTTGGGCTCGAAGGCAGATGTCCCAATTCAAATGGGGAATTCTGCAAATGCAGCAGCGGTTGCGTCTTCCGATGCAAATGCGGTTCGGAGTTTTCATCTCTATCTTGAACAAAACAACTAATTTGAATACTTCGAATAGATAGCACGAAAGCGCCGTGAAACTTTTACAAAAGCCAAACTCAACCGACTGAACGAAATAGTCAATGCCCGAGTGAATGCTTTAGCTCCATTAAAAGCTGGAGACTACGTTCTGGTAGCAGCTAGTCCCGCCGGAAATAATGACATCTACCTTGGCAAAGGTATGTGGTTCTTATTCTTCTCTTCCTACCTCGGTCCTCCTCAGCCCTCATACCACCTCCCAATAGTCTTGACTTCTTATGCAAAGGGTGGTGGCAAGTATGGAAAACACGATGCTGTTATTGACAGCAAGTCAAACATTTCGGCGTTTTCTAACATTGCAGTTCAATTATTTGAGCGGTCTTGTGACGGAGCCTTCAAGTCCATCACCGAGGCAGCAGCCCTTCTTGAATCGGTGTCGTATGCTCTTCTCCCATCAATCCAAGTGCTTTCGCGTGTTCAGCAGCCAACCATCACTGGTAGTGATACTAACCTTCAAGCCCGACTTTGTGCAGAAGATGATGAAATCTTCATTGATATACAAAGGGACAAGACTAATGTTTTTCAAGCAATTGCATTGTTCAAAAAGCGGTCCAAGAAGGATGCAACCGAGGATTTATAGATTTTGAGTAGATAGTTCGTTCCCAAATACACCTCTAGCGCTACACAGAGAAGTTTTTTTTCGAAAATACCAACCTTGATACCTTGTCCGGACAAAACGCCCAAATTTCTGACTGACCTGAGGGAAAATCCGGACAAATTTTCTACTGCTGTCCGGACAAATTTCGCGAAATTTCAAAAAATTTGGTACCCAGGTTCTTATAGTACTTTGGGGGGTCCTGTTGAAGCTCAAAAATCAAAAAAATTTGTCCGGATCGGTACCCAGGATCTTATAGTACTTTGGGGGGTCCTGAGAAAGGCCATACACAGCCACCTGGTAATCAGTCATTTGTCGATCAGGACTTGACGAATTGATGGAATTGGTTACATAGTACTATTCTAAATCGTCTCCGCAAGTTCACCTTTGTGTCTCTGCTTCTTCTCCTTCTTCTCCGCCTTTTCCCGTCTTCGTTCATCCTTGGCTATCTTTCTTGCTTTATCTTCAACATCTACAGCTCCTGGCTCGCCAACTACTTCTGCTACACCATTACTGCTTTCCTTCTCTTTCTTCTGAGCTTCTTTCCGCCTTCTCTTGCGATCTTCTCGCGTGTTAGTGTCTCTGCTAATGTTATCCACGCTTTTGACATCAACTTGTACTATGGTCTCTTCTTTGGCAATGACAGAGGCCGAAGTAAACATCGATGCGAATTTAGACATCCCTGATTGGAAAGTGGATGCAGCAGAAGTAAATGTCCGAGTAGATCCAAGGCCTCCACGGGGTGTATCATCGAGATCACCATTATCCCCGGTCAAGTTACGGTAAGAACCTAGGCCGGCTCGTGGCGCATCTTCGCTTTCGCTCTCATCTGCTGCGCGTGCATTTGTCTCGGGCGTGACTGTTGAGGACAAAGGTGAAGAATTTCCGGAGGTCTTCACCAGTAATCTCTCTTTGAAGTATTCGGAGACACTTTTCGTTGACGTCGTGAGTTTCACCAGGCCCAAGACGTCTTGATCTAAAGGTGTCAACGTGCCAGAGGGCGTGGCAGCAGTCATTGGTGTCGCAAATGAGGATGAGGACGAGGATGCGATGCCTAGAATTTCGGATATGTGCACCGCTGATTTTGATGAAATGTTTTTGGCTGCGATGGCTCGTGCACGATGTCTGTATTATGAAATTAGAACAGTCAGGGTATTATTCTCGAAGAAAAGGACTGACGCTCGGTGACGGGGTATAATCCGTTTTGGTTCTTCGGCCTTCTCTACTTTGGGAGGTTCCTCTTTCACTTTTGTATCTGACTTTGCTTTCTTCTTCGGCTTCGGCTGTTCTACCTCTTCACCAACGCTTTCAGCTCGTTTTCTTTTCTTCTGTTCTTTTCTTTCTTTTTTCGCCTCCTTCTCCTCCTTCTTGCGCTTCTTCCTATCCTCCCTATTCTCCTTCTTCCCATCTTTTTCGAGATCGTCGTCTCCATTAATTCCCTCTTCCTCTCGGATATTCTCTGTATTTCCATCGATTACTTGAGCCCCAGAATCAGAGGAAGCTGCATTACTTTCGTTCAACCGTCTGAGCAAACTCTCGAAGTCTTTACTCTGCTTCCACGCAATCCCATTAGGATCTTTAGACTGGGCCGCGCCAATACCTAGCATATCCAGTTTTTGGGAGACCTTGATATGCGACGTACGGCCTTGACCCTCGACGCCCAGGCCTTTGGAAGAGTCCCATCCGAATTTAGCAAGGTAATTGGCACCGAATTTTGACGCATCTGAAGTGAAAAGCGAACGCTCTTATTGATTTTGAATTCATTTGAGAGCCACAATGTACTGACCATCAGCCCAGGTGAGGTTTCTAGGGTCTGGACCGATGCGTTGTTTGATTTTACGACCTGAGAGACCCATTGACTCGTATCAGAAGCACGCGAAGAGGGAGGGAGGAAAGGTGATCACATCGTGGGAATGAATAATTTAGCTTACAATCTACTCAACCAAGTCACGTCCGCCGACTTGCTTGCAAGTTGTCATCATTTGTTATCCTCAACACGCCTCATACGTCTGCAAGATATCGCCCTTCTATCTGGAAACAACCTCGTGTGGAAGCCCATAAAATGTCAATCTTGTATCATGATCACCTTCAGAGGATTTATTTAACTCGGGGCACCTCCCATTGCACATTGTCATGATAGTACAGGATCGTACTCATCGGTCAGTGCTTGGACTAACTCTGACTAACTCTACCCTCTGAATTTCTATTTGTATAGCTTATCTTCATCGAGTAGATACACATAATCTCGGTATCTCTATTCGAATTGATCGTCATATTCCCTCATATTCCGAGTCAAGTCAAGAAGTTGCAAGAAGCAGGTGCTTCAGGACCACGAGTCTTCAAATATCGAATTCAGGCCACTCGACACGTCGATATTCCTTGGCTTCACAGTCATCATATTTTTTTTCTCTCTTGCATTCAAGTTCGAAAGTTTCGGAGTTTAACTTTCAAGGTCCCGTCTTTCTCTCACTGTGTGTCTCTGTTTGAAGGGAGAATCATATGGTGAGTAAACCGTCCCTCTTCGGAAACGACCGAACAAAGATACTGATTTAGACGAACTAGTCAATTTTCGACAGCTCAATGACCTTCTTGTCCTGGGTAAAATCCTCAACACCACGTTACAATATCCCGAGATCACCGAACAAGATACTGCGCCTTGGCTTTGCGCGAAAATTCGTGTACATATTTTTTGGCGTTTTGCAGCGAAAATATCATAGTCAGCACATGTGGTCTGTTGTAAATTTCAGGCTGCTGACCAAAAGCCAAGGGTTGACTCCTTGTCTTTGCTGTTAAATCCGTGTAAGCTCAGTTTATTTCGCCTGAATGGGCACTTCCATTCAAGAAATCGATGGTCGCCAACATAGCTCTTATATTCTATTTTGAGCCAATGCATCTTTGTGGCCTATATCAGACCGTATAATCTTTGCCTTCAAGGGCAGCGATTTTTCGTTCTCCATCGTTGGTTTCACCATGTTATTCTCTACCTTGTGTGGATTTCTTGTCGTTGGAAAGACCTTGGCTCAGTCCAACACAGTGGACGCGTATGTTGCCTCTCAATCACCGTTAGCCAAAGCTGGACTACTCGCCAACATTGGTCCTTCAGGATCTAAATCAATGGGCGCGAAATCAGGGATTGTGGTCGCTTCGCCCTCTAATGTGAACCCTGACTACTTGTATACCTGGACTCGCGACTCCGCACTAGTATTTCAAACCATCATCGACCAGTAAGGATTTGTCGTTTGGAAACTTGAATGTCCGTGCTAAAAATCTGACTGTCTGTCAGGTTTTCTCTGAGCATAGACACTAACACAAGAGGGGAAATTGACAATTATGTTGCTGCGCAAGCTATCATCCAACAAGTTTCCAACCCCTCTGGCACTATTACTACCGGAGGTCTTGGTAAGTGCATATATTCGTCAGAAACCACGCCGAAAGCCGACGTATGCATGGACTCAGGGGAACCAAAATTCAACATTGACGAGACTGCCTTCACGGGTGCTTGGGGGCAAGTATAATTGCTAGTCCTTACTAACACTGTGGCTGACAAATTTACTCTAGTCGCCCTCAACGAGGTGCGCTCTCCGTAATGAAAATGTAGTCACTCATTTCAGGTGTTTCAGATGGACCTGCCCTTCGATCCATTGCTTTGATCACCTGGGCGAACTTTTTGTTGACAGAAGGCAACACATCATATGTCACGAATACGCTATGGCCTCTGATACAAAACGACTTGAACTACGTAGCACAAAACTGGAATCAAAGCACGTAAGTATTTCGAAACAAAGTGAACTCCGAATGTTGTTCATGATTTCACGCTAGGTTCGATCTGTGGGAAGAAGTCGATTCGTCGTCCTTTTTCACGACAGCCATCCAACATCGCAGTCTTCGTCAAGGTGTTCAACTTGCAAATACCATAGGGCAGACCTCCGTTGTATCCAGCTGGACTGCACAAGCAGGAAATCTGCTTTGTTTCCTTCAGTCCTACTGGAACACTGCCGGTTATATCACAGCAAATACCGGAGGCGGCCGCTCGGGCAAAGACGCGAACACGGTTCTCGCGAGCATCCATACCTTCGACGCTGCTGCTGGTTGTGATGCTCTCACGTTCCAACCTTGCTCAGACGTTGCTCTCTCGAATTTGTTGACATATGTTAACGCATTCAGAAGCGTTTATTCTATTAACTCCGGTCTTGCTAATAACGCCGCTGCGGCCACCGGTAGATATCCAGAGGACAGCTACATGGGTGGAAACGTAGGTTATCGAATTTGCTTCGTGGTTAAAGATCTGTCGTTGAAGAATCTTGTATAGCCGTGGTACCTTACAACGCTTGCAGTGTCGGAGCAGCTCTATGATTCTCTCATCGTATGGAATCAACAGAAATCCCTCAATGTCACCAGTCTTTCTCTTCCCTTCTTCCAGCTCTTCGATGCCAGCGTCACGGTGGGAACATATACATCCACTTCCTCTACTTTTACCACTCTTACGACTGGTGTCAAAACGTTTGCTGATGGATTTGTCGCCACAGTGGCGAAATACACACCATCTAGGTAAGGGTCTAGTTCTCATTTAGCAACTGGGAAATCTTATGTTATCCACACAGTGGCTCTCTTTCCGAACAATACTCGAAATCTGACGGTTCACCTTTGAGTGCCACCGATCTAACGTGGAGCTATGCCGCTACCCTCACTTCCTTCGACGCGCGCGCCGGCCTTGTTCCTACAAGTTGGGGAGCGAAGGGCTTGACCAGTTCATGTGGTATTTCTACTGGAGGCGGGGGCGGAAGTAGCTCTGGTACTGTTTCTGTTACGTTCAACGTCGACGCTACGACAGTATTTGGGGGTATGGGTAGCCAAGAATGTCCATACAAAATATTCACTAATACTGTTGCCTTTCACTCGCAGAAAATATATACATCTGCGGCTCCGTGGACGCACTTCAAAATTGGGATCCTGATACTGCCCTTATCCTGAGTGCTGCGACTTATCCTATTTGGAGCAGTAAGTACCATTCCCTGACGTCCTTCATGCGTCGTTCTGACTTGGCTTTCAGTAACCGTTAATCTACCCGCCAGCACTCAAGTCCAATACAAGTACATTCGTAAATTTGGCTCCAGTTTGACCTGGGAGTCTGACCCCAATGATGTGATCAACACTCCTTCCGGTGGTTCCTTCATTGAGAATGATACCTGGCGATAGCGATTACTACCAACGAGAAATTTTGGTTTTAGTGTGCTTTTTGTATTTATATACACGCTATGCACGTCTTCAATCAACTCTGCGTCAGGGGCCGACGACTGCTGAGTATGTTCTGGTAAGGGAGGTCGGGTCCTACGACTGGGTCCTGATGCTGGCAGGACGAGGTAGAATCAAAGGGCTTTGATACGTGAGAATATTCGGTAAGGTACGCAAAGTCAGGTCACCGGTCAGTACTCAGTGTTGGAAACACCCTTGTAGCACATACCCATGATGCTCAGTGAAAAGGCGAAAGGCAAACAGAAAGCCGCTGACCCTCCTACAGGAGTAGCCTCGACCTCAAACATTGCTACATCTCCAAAAGACATAAGAAGATTCATCGTCCGCTTCACAGAGGATGCACCTGATTTGGAATTAGCTGTTACTGAACAGGACACTATTCGAGATGTCAAGAGATATGTGAGGAGCATCGACCTTGGAATATCTACTAATCTAATTAGTCAAGGTCCAAAGATTCGGGATCAAAGACCAGAATTCAAAGACCGAAGATTGCGGCTCATGTGCGACCTAGCGACGACTCGAGTTGTGACTTGACTTAAATTTTGCCTCAGATACTCAGGAAGACTGCTAACCGATGGCACGTTGGTTTTCTCATGGCTCAAGCCTCCGGACGAGCGTCAAGTGGGAGTGGATAGTCCACATGTCGCATGGCTGCATTGTTCGGTGGGGCAAGAACTAGAGCCGAATGAATTAGAGAACGACGAGAGTAAAGAACAAGTATGATATTTCCTCTTCCTACTGGCAACAACTCTTACGCTGTCGCCAGATCTCTCAAATCCAGCCTGCGAGGGGATTCGATAGGCTTGCCTCCTTGGGCTTCTCGGAAGAAGATATTGCGGGAATTCGACGTCAGTTTCACAGTCAATCGACTTCCAACTTTCTAGACGACCGAGACTTCGACTTGGATGAAGACTGTGATGAAATTTGCTTTACATATCGACCTCAAGCTAAATCATGCCTTTAGATGACGAGCATGCTCGTGCGCTCGAAGAGCAGTGGATAGACAACTTGGACAATAACGATGTTTCCTTATCTAATTCCTCCAATTCCAACTCTCCAGCAATGATTGGCATCATTATTGGCTTTTTCTTCCCATTCATACCTGCATTCATCAATGGCAATAAACCTGCGCAACCAATATTTTGGGAAGATGGGATCGAGCACCGACCCACTGAAAGTATGGTGTTTCCGTATGTGTTACTTTTCCTTTCCTGTCTTTACGTTCTTAAACAGTTCTAGGCGGACGATACAGTTTGGGCTGGTAGCAGGTTTTTTGGCCAATGTGCTGTTCGGAATGTGGCGCTTTTTACTGGACACTTCCTGATATGAACCAATTGGTGGTATAGGATAGTGCAATTATACCGGCTACATGGGTCTGATTCTAGACCCGAACCAGTAGCTTCGGTGTCGACACTTTGAAGACCGAGTAGTGACTGGTTCGAGTCTAAGTTTATCCCTGAACAATTGCTGAACTATGTACATACACTGCCCACATCCTCTACTTAGATCACAGTAATGGAAAACACATTTCTATTGTGGGGGTTGACTCCTAATATCACTCTTGATGGGAAAAACCTTGTGAAAAGTGCATGGTCAGGTCCTCCTTGTAATGCATACAGTCACCCAGTATTCATCTCAGATGGAACGAATATTTCAACCTCATATGCCAAGACATCGAGTACCTAGCAGTTGTCGAAGATGTTGTGGTTATTTACATAAACCATCAGCATCGATTACAATATGTAGTATATTAGCACTACTGGTCAGCGGTCAATCCGCCTTTACAAAAACTAAGTGAACAGCAAACGGTCTTTCCTTGAATAATAATGAAACGTTGTACAATGTGTGTATGCAAAGGGACTGAAAGCGAGCAAGATAACAGAAAGAATTCGAAGAGCGATGATTTCATCATAAGATTACAGAACGCAATGTTGGAGTAAGCGCAAATTGCGGGAATTAGAGCACACAACCACTCAAGAGGTTCTTGATTGGATCAGATCCCTCGATAACGGTATCGGTATTAGGGATTTGGTCGAGCAGAGGTCCTACTGCACTCCAAAATCCGGGATTGTCGAGAGTGATATCAGAAGGGAATCCTAAGAGGCTATCTCTATGTGCAGTATCAACGTGTTGACTCTGTCCCGTTTCGTCGACGACGGCTCCCAAGTCTTTGAATATGTCGTCAGAATTATCTGCGATAAAAGGTGAACCTGAGTTGACGTTATTGGAGTTAGTTAACATTTCCAGTATGGCAGCAAGTGCGGTATCATCAAAATGGTTTACTTCATGGTCCACATCAGAGAACGTGTTCTCTACATTTTCCGAGTCAATTATCTGCTCAGTTTTGGGCGGAAAGTCTTCAATGTCAAAGTCCGAAGAAACGGTAGGCAACTCGAAATCGTCTTCCAGGTCATCAGTTGGTTGAAGCATAGGACTACTCTGAGGCGGTGGAGACGACGGAGGAAGCCCTGGCCAGAATGGTTTGTCAGACCCTTCCTCATCTTCCTCATCTTCGTCCTGAATATGAGCATCGACATCATCACGAGAATCTGTCATCTCTTTGTCGGATCGCTTGACTGGCAAGATTGCGGAAATCTCTGTCTCTTCCATAGCGCTGTTCAACTCCTGAGTAAGGAAATTTTCATCATCCGAGTCATCTCCCTGACAGCTCGCAGTATCATCTTCTGCTGCTACGGGTTCACTGGAAGGTGGGGGCGTAGCCTCGCGCCTGTGAATAGGTCGAATGCTGGGAGATTGGGTAATAGTCAGGCTTTCGAATACAGACGGGCCTTTCTGTGGTGTAGCCATTCTACGAGGGGTGAACAATGAGAACTCTTCTTCTTCAGGGGACGAGCTTGAAGAAGCAAAGCGTCTACGTGGAGGAGTTTGTGGAGGGGCAGGCTGCATAGGAGAAGGAGAGGGTGTGCGCTGAGGAGAAGATGGAAATGATATAGAGGTGCCGGCAGCAGCGATGACAGGAGGCAGTAGATCCGGTACGGGATGCAGCGAAGGACCCGCGATCGGCCCTTTCTTTGAAAACGAAGAGAGCCCAGAGCCGGATGCGACAGGCTCATCGGCCCCGCTTGAGAATACCGCAGGTGTGCTCATGGTTCTATGCATTAGTCCTGATTTTCTTTGTTGCGACCATTTCATTCTCTTCGCCAACTTTTCTTCCTGCTTGCGCTGTTCCATCTCCTTCATCATTGACAGGGCCTCTTCTGACAATCTCGGTTGCAGGGCTGTCTGTGTCCGAGCCCAATCGGGAACCACGTATGGCATCTTTAGTCGTGCCCGAGATTGTGTTCTCTGACCGCCTGGTTTCGGCATGGAGGGAGAATCAGGTATGACAATAGGTTGATCCTTCGAAAACCCAGGGCTCATGATGGTCCTGTTGGACCGGGGAGGTGAGGAAAATGTGCCATTTCGCTCTTGATTTCGTTTGAAGGAATGAGTGTCATCTAGAGCTTCACTCAGGGTCCGCTTTCTAGTGCTCGGAACAGAAGGAATGGCTTCGTTGGTGAAAGTAGTAGTGGGTCGTAGATACTGATTAACGCCGGAAGCTAGGAGGACCTGCTGCTGCGGCAATGGAGGAATATCTATGGAGAGAGTTGCAAGGGATTTTCCCTCCTCTGCACCACGTTCTGCACGCCTGCGAAATGCAGACGGATTAACATTCTCTTTGTCAAGAATTACAATGGTATCATCAGGTGACGTAGGGGCAGTAGGAGCAGGAGGGGTCCGCGGCGGTGTTTGTGGTGCTTGGGGTAATGTTACAGGAGCTTGTGAAGGCGCTAGTTTTCTGAGAGCGTCTGCGATTGTGAGTTCTGTATTCGTCTTAGTGGCGGAATCGATGAAGCTTATAACACGTAACAAAGCTTCACGATTGACCTGCGGATTATTTTTCGCTGCTTCCAATATGGAGAGAAGTTCCGAGGATAGGTTTTGTGAGGAAATTTCCTGAACAGACGACGAGGATGCTTGAGCAGACTGAGAATTCAGAGGCGCATGTGTATTCTGAATGGGTAGTACATTTGAGGCGGATGTTGAATGGGACGTTTGTGAATAAGAGTACCGGTAAGCAAATGGTTTTGGTAGAGCCAATGAGGGACCTGCAGGTTGAATTAAGCACAAATCGCCAGACGCCTCCAATATGCGATCTGCTTCAGTCTTTAGAGTAGGAGCAGGTTTACTATTGAGTCGTTCCATTTCTCTCTGTTTACGCCTTTGCGCCCTATCACTCTCTTCCATTTGACGCGCAAGAGCAGCGCTGATTCTGCCAGCTGCCGCAGAGTCAGGCACTTTGTATGATAAGTCAATACGAACGCATTACTTCACCCATTTGTTTGAGGTCTTACCTTTGTAGATAGCAGGAGTCTGAGCAAAATAGGGATCAGAAGGTGATTGTCGGAGAACATTCTTGTCAACGCACCTCGCAAAGCACAAAAACCACTTGTAAGGCCTCTTGTCCTACCCTGTCCTTCACTAACGTCCCAGTCACAGTGGAATGCCCATTTGATGCCCGTATAGCAGATATACGACCACATGCTACTGAAACTGTCTGCAATGAAGTACTAGTGCTAGCCACTGAAGCCAGCGATTCCAAGGGATCTAGGGAGTACACCGAGAAGTCTTTCTTGCTGTTATTGAAGAGTTCAGGACTGGAGTTATATATGATATCGATACAGCTCTTAAGAGAAGTGCTGGCAAACTGGGTCGAGTTTCCGATAGAATTTTCGTTTATAGGATAAATCTGTACGGGAGATGGTGAACGAGAAAGAACGTAGGTTTGTGCAGGAGATACAGAGTGTAGAACCCTAATATATCTGTTCTTCATAGCTCAGGGCACAAGAGCGCTTTGGTCTACGCGTCAAGAGCCACTTGAAAGGTAAAGACAGAGCGGGTACAAGTTGTTGAAAGCAATGAGGTTGATGTCACAAACACGGGCCACGTGCTACCGTATCACACAGGCGGTGGCAATGCAGTGACATCGAAATTTGAATTTCTCATCTCACCAGGACAACCACCAGAAGATCTATTAACATACAGGGCGTCTTCAACTATCCGGCTGCCACAACATGGCTTTTAGGTTCTCTACTATCAGGCGATTTTTATCCGGCAAGCTTTCCTCGCCAACTTCATGTGTGCCTCTGCAACAACAATAATCTGTTTCACAGTCAACCTCGCTTTTATTCATATCTCTTGTCTAGCCTTAGCTATCTATCTCTGTCGCTCATTCATGTCTCGTAACACTATCTGGATCATCGGGTTTCTAGAAGTCGCACTGGTACTTCTCTTTGTAAACTCGTACGTGAATATACTATTACAAACAATGCCGCTCCAAATTCTTCATCCCAGAGCTGTCGCCAAGCCGTTGTTCAAACATACTACCTCCGTATTGCAAGAGCTCTGTAGCAGCTTTGCTACTTTCGCATTGAATTCAGGTCCGTCGTTGTTCAGTATATGACCGATTCTACTTTAACCGATTACTCAGTGCTATCTCTGCTCGTTGTATCGCTTGAGGTCAACGACAGAGAAATGGCGCGTTTGAATATGGGTCGCGCGATCCATGTCTGGATTCGTATCGTACTCGCCGTCGTATTCACTCGTGAGTTGTTGGAGTTTTTTGTAGTACATACAATATAACTCATTTAACTGTACATTCTGAAAGAGTTCAGCTACACGATCATTCTAGTTATTTTAGCTATGTTGACTCACTTCTCGTTCGACAAAAACGTATGGAAGCGCGACATCGACTCTTCGCCTGCTCCGTTTCCCTTCGCGATCATCGTCTCGATCCTTCTTCCTTGCTTCTTGCGTCGTCCTGATCTGACTCTTCCACCTTTCCCGTCTGGTCCTGCCGATGCTTCACCTGTGATTCGACCTCCGTGTAATTTTCCAGGTACCTGTGGATGTCCCGAGAAACCAGTTTCACAACAAGTATCAAGTCTAAGCAAAACTGAAGACCAGATATCAACATTATCAACTATTCCATTGAACTCAGAAGGCATTACTCGAGCTCGCCGCACGTCAATAGCCGATTCGGAAGCACGTCTTAGCATCATTTCCAAGATTTCAAGAAAAAGTTCCATCACGACCTCGCAATCACTAGTGCAAGTCCCCAATGCAGCACAACGGAGGATGTCGTTTCCTCTCACGCTAACCATGTGGTCGGATGAAATGGAGTAATATCTCTATCCTATCCAGGCAAATACTATCTAGAGTAGAATCCTACCGTCAGATTATATGTTTATTCCGTAGCTATCTCAAAGTGAATCTCAGCGTGACAGAAATGGCTTTACATGTGGGGTTTCTCGAGTTTGAGTTGTTGCTGTCCACATTTTGAGTCTTATCATCTCTTGTCGGCGAGTCCTCGTTCGCATTGGAAACAAATATCTTGAATGACAGTTGTGTGTACGTGACTAAGCGCTTCCCTCTTATGTCCGCGGTCAGATGCTTCGGTGTGATGTGGACCATCTACAACGAATGCGCTACAGTAACAGGAGTCAAATCTAGCCAACTTTCCCACTGCCCCACAAGTCCTATTCACAGCTTTCCGAACCACCAATTTGGGACAAAGGATCAGTGGATGTATCTATGTCAAAATAGGCTACGTCGTCATTTGTCCAGAAGAACGACTTCTGACTTCAATTTCGATCGATTTATCTCCTACCATGTGGGCGAGTTCAAAATTAGCACGATTCTTCGGCGTCCACGCGTCCCCCTCAACATATGACTCGTCCCCTTACTTTCATCTGCTTTTGGTTTTCTATACCGCGATGAACTACGCGTAAGCTTCTATATTTCTTAGGGTTTACAACTTTTTTTTCGGGTACCTTTATTAGGCTCATGGCTCTGAATTTCCGACTCGGAGTTACCAAAGCAGCAGCTCTATGGATGTTTTCTTTATACCAGTCTACTTTGGGGAATTCTAAGTCGCGTAATGACATGTCGCGTCATGTTTTCGCAAGGGAAGGGTAATACGTCTATGCATAAAAGCTTCAAAAATTCATCAACAAAAGACCAGAGCTCCCCCAGTTCCCTACGTCTGTCTTCAGCATGTTGTTAACCGTCTTGTACAGCTTCCTCGTTGTTCACAACGCTTGGGCTCAGTCCAGCACGGTCGACGCGTATATCTCCACAGAATCGCCGCTTGCAAAAGCAGGTTTACTCGCTAACATTGGTCCTTCGGGATCCAAGTCTTCGGGAGCTCTGTCGGGAATAGTAATCGCCTCGCCGTCAAACGTGAACCCCGACTATCTGTATACATGGACCCGAGACTCTGCTCTTGTTTTCCAAACTATCATTGACCAGTGAATTACTTCCTTGCCTTTCAACTATCCTCTACTGACTAAAAGTCTGTGCTGCTTCTAGATTCACCCTTGGTCTTGATACGACTTTGCGTAGCGAGATCGACAACTACGTCGGAGCTCAGGCTATCATTCAACAGGTTTCCAACCCATCCGGCACTATTACCACTGGCGGTCTTGGTAGGTTCAAGCTCTTATTGTCCGACACGTCGGGTGTCAAGTTTCTGATATTTTCTGATGTACGCTCAGGTGAACCCAAGTTCAATATTGATGAAACTGCTTTTACCGGAGCCTGGGGGTAAGTTTGAAAACGTCGTTGTCCGTGTTCGAATATTTGTTGACGTGGTATATTCCAGACGTCCGCAAAGAGGTACACTATGAATTCATCAACATTAAATATCTAGTTTTGACCGCAGTTATTCTGTATATTAGATGGCCCCGCCCTGCGTTCGAATGCCCTGATAACATGGGCGAATTATCTCTTGACTGAGGACAACACCACTTATGTCACCAATACTCTGTGGCCCATCATTCAGAATGATCTCAACTATGTCGCGGAAAATTGGAATCAATCTACGTTTGTGTCTGATTGCTATATTTGAAAATTTTCGTCATCAACCGCGTTCAACTAGGTATGACCTTTGGGAGGAAGTTGATTCGTCCTCGTTCTTTACCACGGCCGTCCAGCATCGCAGCTTGCGACAGGGTGTTCAACTAGCAAATGCTATCAGTCAGACGTCTGTTGTATCGAGCTGGACTGCACAGGCCGAAAACCTGCTTTGCTTCCTTCAGTCCTTCTGGAATACTGCAGGCTATATCACAGCCAACACTGGAGGCGGTAGATCAGGCAAGGACGCGAACACAGTTCTTGCCAGCATCCATACTTTCGACGCCGCTGCTGGCTGTGATGCTCTTACTTTCCAACCTTGCTCCGACGTCGCTTTATCGAACTTGCTAACATACGTCGACGCTTTCCGATCCGTCTACTCTATCAATTCTGGAATAGCTGAAAATTCAGGTGTTGCCACTGGACGATACCCAGAGGACTCGTACCAAGGTGGAAATGTGAGTAGGAATGGATGTTCATCGTTCAATTCGCTCTGGTTGACGATTCAATAACCTGAATAGCCTTGGTATCTGACTACACTTGCTGTCGCCGAGCTGCTCTATGACTCCCTCACAGTCTGGAATGCACAAGGATCTCTCAATGTCACTTCCCTTTCCCTTCCATTTTTCCAAGTTTTCGACTCTTCCGTAACTGTAGGCAGCTACGCCTCGAGCACTAGTACCTTTACTACCCTTACTGCTGGCATTCAAGACTATGCTGACGCGTTCGTGGAAATTGTGGCAAAATATACGCCCTCAGACGGTGAATTATCAGAACAGTAAGTTCGCGTCATTTTCATAGAGTCGTATCTCAATCTCAAGTTGTTCCTAGGTATTCCAAAACTGACGGGTCCCAACTGAGTGCTGTAGACCTGACCTGGAGCTATGCCTCCGCTCTGACTGCCTTCGACGCTAGAGCGGGAGTCATCCCGGCCAGCTGGGGCGCAAAAGGCTTAACCAGTACATGTGGGATTTCCACTGGAGGAGGAGGAGGAGGAGCAGGTACCGTTGCTGTCACATTCAACGTCGATGCTACCACTGTTTTCGGAGGTACGTCGGGTGACCCAGTCCGTTTAACGAACTCATATCTCACTATGCCGCAGAAAACATTTATATTTGCGGGTATGTATAGGATAGCCTAACTGGAATGCCCGTACCTTCCATGGCTTAACATAAAAAATGTAGGTCCGTGGACGCCCTTCAAAACTGGGACCCGAACACCGCTTTGCTGTTGAGTTCTGCGGACTACCCCATCTGGAGCAGTACGTCCATCTCGTCAAAAATGACATCGTTCGTGTCGCCATGTCGCTTACTCACTTGTTCACTAGTTACGGTTAATCTTCCTGCGAGCACGGACATACAATACAAGTATGTTCGTATTGACGGCTCTAGCATCACCTGGGAATCAGACCCGAACATGGAGATTACAACTCCTGCAAGTGGTACGTACATCGAGAACGACACTTGGCGATGAGTGGAGGGGATATCCTGAGTGTCTGAACGACCAAAAATCCACCTTTTCGATATTTTGTATTTTTCAGTTCGCTCACTTTCATTGGATCCTTTGTTTATTCCTATATACACCACCTTGTTTCTTCGTCGACGATACGAAATGCGACCATTCTTAGACATATGATTGAGTGCCCATTGCTCATTAGATGAGCTAGTGCCAGTAGAACTGAGTTGCTCAATGTGCATCACACGAGTCATTGCTGATGGACTTGTTGTAACCTGTCCATCTTCCTCCGTAATTAGTTCGATGACAGTTCAGATTTTTTTGCTATGCACCTTACACCTGAATTTTCCGGTTGTGCTACTTGATCACCCCACCATATCAATATATGCTATTTAAGAGAGACATATCTACACAGTTCCATTACACATTGCACTGAGCCAAGGCCAGATGGCACATGGAGATTTGGATAATGGTGCAAATGGTAGGCATTAGCTTCAGGACTTGTCAGAGCATTGATTGCAGTTATATTGTGCAAGGCAGGTAGAAGTACTTCAACCTGGAATTGATATCAGTAATCATTCTTGTGAAATGGGACGGCCATTGCGGCTCATTGCAGTCGGTCTTGGGGGGTCAAGTACTCAATGATCACGTAAAAACGAGGCTGTAAGTGGCCGGCCGGCTTCCGTATGGAGTAGCGGAGAGTAGCGGGTTATGCCACATATAGTCAAGAAGTTGATTACATAATGAGTCTCTTTTGGAAGACTCCGTTATTCCGTTGCAGCTATTACACTCTTTGCCACACCAATGTAGTCTCGCGGGCCAGAATTCACGAGAGGGAAGACAAAGTGCGTTCACTCAATGCCAATGACGATTTGAAAGCGAATGATAATCTTCCAGTACGCCATTTCGGAAAGGGAGCGCCCCATGCGATAGGCTGATCTACACATGACCGCGACGCATAGAATGGTTCGCAAAATTCGAATGGCATAAGTAGGGGCATATGTATCCGGGTTACATACATACATTCAAACACCTGATCGGAACCGAGCTTAAAAGCAGGTCCCTATATGTTTCCACAAACACTCCTTTGCCATCGACTTTCAAGTGAACTCAGCAATGTTGCTCTCTGCTGTATTCCTCGCCTTATTTGCTCCCAGCGTCTGGGCACAATCCAGCGTCATTGATGCATATGTAGCCTCTGAATCGCCCATCGCCAAAGCATCCATGCTCGCCAACATTGGTCCATCTGGCAGCAAATCATCAGGTGCCTTTTCTGGAATCGTTATTGCCTCGCCATCTACAGAAAATCCAGACTACCTTTATACGTGGACAAGAGACTCAGCCTTGACATTTCAGACCATCATCGACCAGTGAGTGATTGACTATATTTTGGCTGGAACAAAAGTAACGAAATGGTCAGGTTTACACTCGGTTTTGACACCACGCTTCGAGGAGAGATCGATAACTATGTCGGAGCTCAGGCTATCGTTCAACAGATTCCCAATCCTTCGGGTGATATCACTACCGGTGGCCTTGGCGAGCCCAAGTTCTATGTCAACGAGACTGCGTTCACTGGACCCTGGGGGTATGTTTGATGACTATTCGACTTGCACTTCTCTAATTCTTTTTTTAGTCGCCCACAGCGAGGTATACATTCATTTCTCTGACCCACTATGTTTTTGACGCGACTTAGATGGTCCTGCCCTTCGTTCTACTGCCCTCATAACATGGGCAAACTATCTTTTATCTGAAGGCAATACATCTTACGTGACGGATACCTTGTGGCCAATCATTGAGAACGATTTGAACTATGTATCTTCCAATTGGAACCAAAGCACGTATGTATCTGGCACAATTTTTGTGTGGTTTTTCCGTTGAACTTTTCACTTCAGTTATGATCTCTGGGAGGAAATTTATTCGTCTTCGTTCTTCTCTACTGCCGTCCAACACCGTGCCCTGCGTCAAGGAATCACGCTCGCTAGAGCCATTGGTCAAACATCGCTCGCTTCCAGCTATGGAAATCAAGCGGACTTTTTACTTTGTTTCCTCCAGTCTTACTGGAATCCTACAGGATACATGACCGCTAACACGGGAGGTGGACGATCTGGCATTGATGCTAACAGCGTTCTTGCGAGTATTCACACGTTCGACGCGGCTGCTGGCTGTGACGCCATCACCTTTCAACCATGCTCTGACGTTGCGCTCCTGAATCTCTTTACCTACGTGAACGCCTTCCGGAATACATATGAAATCAATTCTGGCATCTCTACGAATGAGGCTGTCCTTACCGGACGGTATCCGGAAGATGTTTACATGGGTGGGAATGTCAGTCGGTTTCTGCTTCTTCAACCTGTACCAAACTCACTAGACATGGATAGCCCTGGTATCTTACCACACTAGCTGTAGCGGAACAACTGTACGACTCTTTAATCGTTTGGAATAGTCAAGGATCGCTCGACGTCACCAACATCTCTCTTCCCTTCTTCAAGCAGTTTGACTCGACGATCACTGCAGGCACATATACCTCTTCATCGCCCGAATTCAGTACCCTTACTGCAGCAGTAAAAACCTTTTCTGACGGTTTTGTCGCGCTCGTGGCCAAATATACACCATCATCAGGGGGACTGGCCGAGCAAATCAGCAGGAGCAACGGGGCTCCCGTGAGCGCAGTGGATCTGACATGGAGTTATGCATCTGCGTTGACGGCGTTTGATGCTCGAGCGGGTGTCATCCCTGGTAGTTGGGGTGCACAAGGCCTATCGCTGAACTGTGGTGGGGGTCCTGTCGCTCAAACGGTGTCTGTGACTTTCAATGTCGATGCTTCTACTCTTGAAGGCCGTAAGCTGTTTTCTCTCGTACCAGACCCGGACTAACAAGTTATGGTTCCGTACAGAAAATGTCTATCTGACTGGCGCAGTTGACGCTCTTGAAGACTGGTCGACTGATAATGCTATCCTTTTGAGCTCCGCAAATTATCCCACTTGGAGCGGTAAGCCCAAGTCTACGTCGAATTCTATGTAGTAGTATCTAACACTTTATGATTCAAGTCACGGTGGATCTTCCTGGAAGCACCGATGTTCAATACAAGTACATAAAGAAGGATGGATCGGGTACTGTCACCTGGGAGTCTGATCCGAACATGGAGATTACAACTCCCGCTAATGGAACATACGCTACGAATGACACTTGGAGGTAGTCTGTATTATCCTCAAGCACGTGTCATCCTCAAGTGCCTATGGTGCTCATCTGAACACAATCATCTATATCACGATACCTCAAAGGACCAATTAACATAGCTATCTCCCACAAGGAAAGAAGCCAAAATTGTAGGATAATTCATCATGCATGTATACGGAAGGGATCATAATATACATCAGTCACAACATAATATACAGGACGATACACAAAGACACAGATACACAACTATGTAGTACATAGATACACAAATAGCAAAAATACAACGGAACGTCGGAAGAACGCTATAATCTAGAAATACATGATAATATAGGTAACGGTTTTGAACATTTGGTTTCCAGACAGCAATATGCACATGCAACAGTAAAATTCTATGTAATTACAAGACGAAAAACGACAAGTATGTAGCACACATTTTAGACAGAAAACCCGGTGAATCATTGTATCGTCTTACAGAGGAATAGGCACTTTAGTATCAGTGGCTGATTCCTGCCCCGTTTGCAGTTTGCATTTTCTTTGGGGGGAATCGGTGTACATAGATAGAGTACGAGGGGAGGTCCACCTCACTCCATGCTACCAACTTGGGGCACTGGGACGTTGCCCTTGGCTTTGAGCTCACGCTGAGTAGCCTCTACTTCGTCTTGCACACGTTCGATAGATTTAAAGTACTTGACGGTCTTCACGCGGAGCTCTGGAAGATTGAAAAGGTGAGGTAAGGTATTGGGGTGAACGTGAATATCTATGACGTACCAGCGGTCGCATCCTCATCCACAACGATAAGAGCCCAGGGGTGCAATTGAAGCGCGGAGAGGGTCCACTGTGAAAGATAAAAGATGGATGTGAGCTGAGATTGATATTCTTGTGAAGACGAAGCATACCAAGTGGTTTACACCCCCCTCTACAGAAAGAATCCGAGTCGTGCTCTGTGAGTACTTAGAATTTTACAAGAAATAAATGGAGCCCACCAATTGCTTTGCTCAGAGCCAAAGCCTTCCGCTGTCCGGTAACGACAACAACGATCTCTCTAGAATCTAGGACTGTGGCGACGCCAACAGTCAAAGCCATGTGCGGCACAGCACTGATATCGTTGTTGAAGAAACGTGCATTAGCGAGGATAGTGTCGTACGCAAGCGTCTTGATACGAGTTCGGGACGCGAGGGAAGATCCTGTGAATGGACATCATGAGGTTCCTTCCATATGTATTTTTTTAACCAATGATTTGCGTACCAGGTTCCTATGTTGTATCAAATTATTCAAACTTTCTAGAGTCCCATGGCAGTAGACGGAGACTGCTTACATTGAAAGCGATATGGCCATCCTCTCCGATACCACCAAGGAACAGTTCAATACCACCGTATTTTTTGATTTTCTCTTCATAAGAGTTGCACTCGGCAATGAGGTCTATGGCATTTCCGTTCAGGATGTGGACTTGCGCAGGAGGTATGTCGACTGCAAGGATGATCTTCAGAAATCATACAGCATCAATATAACATTATACACACCATGAGAGAAGAATTCACGGAACATGAAGGTGTGGTATGACTCCGGATGGTCTTTGGGAAGGCCAACGTACTCGTCCATGTTGAAAGTCACGACATGTTTGAAGCTATAGAAAGGTAGTTCGTAACCTTCCGACATAAATGTTGTCAGATGAGCCTACGATAATTTTCCGTCTTTGACAAGCTTGATAAGGGCCTTGTATGTAGGTATAGGCGAAGAGCCTGTCGGCAGGCCAAGGACAAAAGGTTTCTCGGCAGTAGGGGCGAAATCGTTTATGCTGCATAATGCACAGTCAAGGAAGACGGTAATGAAACAGCAAATTCAACACACCGTCTACAGATGTAATGGGCGATATAGTCGCCAACAGAGGGAGGAGTTTCACGTATGATCAAACCTGGTTCATCATGAGCATGAAAAGCAAGACATGTCCTGCTGTTCTACGACATACGCATAACGACGAGAAAGTAAAGTGCAGATGGACAGCGGTGGTAGAGGATGGGTAAGAAAGAATCGGGAGCGAACCCGTTCTGATTCATGTGCTGGTCTTATATACATCTTTTTCTTGCTCACTTGCGATCTACTTGATAATCATGCGCAATTCGGGCCAGATGGATCAAAATTTTCTGTAATTTGGACTGTTCTGGGTGGTCTCAGCGAGCCTATTGAACAAATAATTCGAATACTAATTGACCAACGTGCACGTTCTCATTTTCTCCTAATAGTTCTATGGTCCATGATTTCCCCTTCTTGTCTACTTGGGTTTTCAGCTGGCTCTTTCACCTTGCGGATCTTCATCGGCCAGCACTGTTGCATGAAGGTTTTGAACGTAGCACATGGCACTCACAATTCTAAAACTGTCTCACGGGCCGCAAAGCGTTCATTGATCATGAACCTTCCGAATTCTTAACTGTAACTTACTAGTCCATGCTTTTCTTCGCTCGACAGAGACTAACTTTCATCATTCAGCGACGTAAATTATACACCGAAATTGCCAGTAAGAGATGGTCCCAAGTGTGCTTAGCTTTCCCTTCCTGAACGTGGTTTTTTTAGATTCTAGCAGCTGGCCATACCCCATCTACGCTTCCGAACGGCTTCATGATCGAAAATCAATCTTCGTGGCACATGCTTCAAGATTACCTAGCGACAGTCTGTTTCCTTTGTTCCTGGAAGTCCTGACAGCTTCCCCGAAGCTTAAGAAAGCCACACACTGTATGTACGCTTACCGTACTTCCGAGCCACAATCTTCAACATCCCATTCAAAATCGAAATTGGTTACTGGACAACATGATGGAGGAGAGAGCGGCAGCGGGAACCACCTAGCTCGACTTCTCGACGTGACAGGTTGTGAAAACACTGTAGTCGTCTGTTCAAGATGGTATGGAGGTGTGCAGTTGGGGGGTGACAGGTGGAGGCGAATTACCCATGTAGCGAAAGAAGCGTTGGATAAGGGAGGGTTTTGCGGGATGAGACACGAGGCCGATAGAGTCAGTGAACGCCCCAAGAAGAAAGGCCAGAAGAAGAAATGATACACTAGAGATCGAGTGTAATTCACTCCAGTGCCAGCGATATGCCTTGAAGCAGCGCTTCCCTCGTCATCTCTTCGAGGATCGATCCAAACGGGTATCTCAGACAATCCTTTCGACCCATTATCTTTTTTTTCGAGTACCCCATATCTATCCCGCTTGAAAACCATGAAGGCACCATCATGGGGACGAACAACACTTTGTAATGCGGAAGCAGAGCTCGAAGCACGTAGTTCTGCATGTGAACTAAGCATCGCAACGGTCAGGCTACTCCCTACCATGATAGACAATCATCTTACCTTGCGCATTATAAAACAATGTCCATGAATCCATCTTGGAATCGAGTGTACTCAAACCTCTAGCATCTTTCCCCGCACACTCCGGTTCCATGATCCAGCTTCCATGCCACAGTACCACTTGCCTATGTTGTTGTGCTTCCTTAGACAGCGCCTTCAGCGTTTCCACAATTTCTGGCAGAAATTTAGCCACTGTCACACGTAGTGCAATATCCAATATGCCCTCTCCGTACAAATTCCTGGACTCCAACGTGTTTTCACCCACTCTACCGTCTCGTTCAATTTCTCTACCGCGCATGATTCTAAGTGGCTTCTGCACAAACGACCAATTGCCTTGGAGTGTTCCGTCATATGTCCACGCAGGAGCAGGAAGCGGGCCTCGGTTGAGAACGAGCACGTCCGCCTTTCTTGCCTGTCCTAACCAATACCGTTCTTTCTGTCGCACACCTGTGTCTTGATCGACTTGCGCGAGGGGATCGGTATATCTCGGGTCTTGCATATCAGAGCCTACATAGAGCGAATTCGACAAGATGTATTTGAGGATACCTGATTGAGACGCATCGAGTTCGCGGTTGCTTGGATATTTCTTAAATCCACCGGGCGGAAAGAATGGCTCTGCCGAATTTGACGAGCGAGGTACGCGACAGATTTGATGAAATGTGCAGAATTCGGTACCAAGGCAGCTGTGTGATCTGTTTTCATGTAGCTCAAATGCTTGTAGCAGGTTGGCGTGCAAATAGAACGTTGTGTCTGGTCCTGCAAAGAGAATTTTCTTCCGGCGAATCAGTGGACATAAGGTGTCAACGCGAAGGGAATCTAGGTTCGCATCTGGACATAAGGTGTCTGAAAAAAATTCAGCTGAATTGGAGGACACAAATTTTGGGTGGTCTCTCGAACTTGTTGTACCATTGGCTTGCGGTCGCCCATTGTCCTCTTCCCGTGACCTCTTCGCTAGTCGGCACAAAATCATCTCTTGAACAGTTTTATACCGCTCTAGATATACTGTTTCAGGTTGAGTGGGAATATATTTGACAATTTCGTTCTTGAGAAACGGAAGACATTTGGCTGAAAGATAGACATCCAACGAGTGAGGATTGTTGAAAGAAAGATCCTGGATTGTTGTATATATGCGCCACAGAGCTGTTAACAGAATCGCAAACGCAGAAATTGTCTTCGCGCGTTTCATCGATGGGTGAGCCGGTGAAGCTTGAAGTTAGAAGGCCAAAGCTGTATAAATGCGAATCTAACACGGACACGTGATGATGCTCTACCGCGTTTCCCAAGTTCCAAGTTTCTGAATTCAAGAGAAGTCAAAGTTGGTCAAATATTCGTGGTTACTCTATAGTTATAGTGACCCTTCTAATATATGGTAGTAAGAGTGCCATTATTGCATAAGTATTTATTCTAACAAAGAATCGTTGAATCGTTGGAGTGACGCGTGCGAAACTTCAAGTTTTCTATGAGTTTTCTATGCGTCGTGAAATGTTATAACAGATTGTGCGGGTATCAGATGATCATTGTCTCGCTCCAACTTTCTGATACAAGAGATATGGGAATAGCGATCTTGAGTGGAAAGAACGGAGACTTAGCGTTGTCGCTTGGGATCACAGGCGCAATTTGAAGAAGTAAGAAGTCCTAAGTTCTCAGATCAATTCCTGAGTTTCATGGATATATAAAGCAGGAATTAGCTTGCCTGTGCCTTCACCCTTCCGACATCGAAGGAACCGTGTTCCACTTCTGGTGAACATTTTATATCGCCTACGACATCAAGGTATCCCGTCCTCCCTGCATCGCGCACAGATCGTGCAATAGACTCTGAATCGATTTTACCGGAGGCCTTTTGTGTATTACTGTCTGGCTCAAAGTGGGGAGGAAGAGGATGGACTCGCCCTTCACCGATGACGAAGTTTCTCCAGACGGCTTGATTTCTGACGTCTACACAGACCTGACGGTTCAGCGTGACATTCAAAGAGAGAAAACGTTCGGAATCTGGATTAAACACTCGCGGTCGCACGGGTAGCGCGGAAGATGACGAAGACTGCTCGGTTAAAAGATGTGAGTACAATTTGAGTAGTGAAGATTCGGATCCAGTAAGTTGGACGTGGAAAGGTATTTTGTCAACCAGTCCAAATTTTCGCTCTGATGGTACAAAAAACTGTTCGAAGATGGGCTACGATTAGATCAACTTCCTTCGACGAAGGGAGAAATAAGGCTGACCTGGACTTCGATGGGGTCCAGCTTTAGAGAAGGTCGAGTGTGCAAGGTGGAGCTTTTTTCGACCCAGACTTCCGGTGCAGTTTTGATTGTCTGCCGGAATAACTCGCATCCCGGGGGAACACTTGTGTACGAGATGAGAGGCATTGAGGGCCGTTCTCGAGGCCAATATTTGAAAGGAATGGAGAATCTGATGATATCCTCAGCATTATAAGCAGAAGTATCATTTTATTGCGACTGACGTTCTAGTCCTATTCCAAAGTGGGCTGCGAACTAACATGCTCACTTTCATGGCATAAGAGCCTACCATGAACGTCAGTGCTAGACATTGGAAAAACGTACAGAGCGCACATTCAGAATATAGACCAGGAAGTCCAGCAAGAGATATTTTATGCGAGGGGGGGAGTGGGAATTCAGTGTTCCCTTCCTTGAATGTAGATGGAAGTACGGTTGCAAAGTCGATTGCACCTGGACACTTTGCGCCGTCACGTTTCTTGGACCACAGCTCGTAACTTTCATCGACGAGTTTGATAGAAACCGAAGCTGAATTCTTGCCGAAAACACTGAGCTTGAGCTTGCCTTCGACCTGACATAATTCAGATCTCAGAGTGGGCATGATAAAGGAATCATCTTGTCTATTCAAACATACCTTTAAAATCACCTGCAAAAAATTCTCTGTATCTTTATGTGAGAATGTTCCCAATATAAGGCCTCGCTGATGGTAGAGGGGAATTTCAATGTCCTCGTTTTGCTCCTTCACCGTTACTACCAAATCACCGCAGTGACACCGTGCGGTAAAAGATCCTGTAGGTGTTTGATAAACGCGAGTAGCGGCCAGAACTTCCTCCCCTTCGTTTACTCGCTCCGAGTAGAACGGGGGAGGGGAAGACGTATAACACGGGAGGGATTCCATCGATGGCATGAATAGAGTCGGATGAGAGCGGACGAGAGTCTGCACTAGGACAAGCTGCGTTGAATATTCGTGGATTATGACCTACCATAGTTTATATATGCTTGATCTCGCTGTGGACACGAGTCAAAACTGGATTTGTAAACGTAAATATGAATGTTCCAGAGTTAGAGCGTTCAAATGGCGAAACCGTTTGTAAGCAATCCTTGAATGGAGCAGGTATATGACTCGAATATCTATATAGTCGTTTTGAGGGAAAAGCGGGGAAGCGGAAGCTTCTACTGGATGATGGAATATGAGAACATATCAGAACTGAGACGTATTCGCAGTCCTAACCCCTTGCGCAGACGGAGATTATGCACTGCCAATGCGACCGTTGTGTGATAGAGAGGAAGTAGGCTCTTCCTATACGAGGATAGAAGACATTCGGGCCGCCATGTTTCGCATTGCAATTTGCAAATGACGGCTGCAATAGTTGTAAAATGAACCGATATAGAATAAGCTGCGACACCTATGGGTGTGCATAGATATGATTTTAGGAATACATTGTGAAGATTGTGAATGTTTTCGCTATTGCTTCAACACATACATAAGTATACAGTGTATACACCTAATAGTAGCATGCACCTCATTCTCATACTTTGATTTTAGCATCCACACACTCAATGATCGACATTATAAACAACTCTTCCCCCGACCCAAGCATATGGATAATTATGTTGCCAAAAGTTGCGTACAGTCCTCCGAGAGGAAAGGCGTGGAATTGTGGCGTAGGACGCTCCGAGCTGTGGAAAAGAAGGCAATCAGATCGATGAATAAATAAGAAACTGCGGCAGTACTCACAACAACATGATGTTTCCCATCCCAGAAATCCTCTGAATACCCCGTGAACAGATTCGTACCGACAAATCCTGCGTGACCTTGGAAAGGTGTCGAAGTCCACTCCCAAATCCCACCATTAGTTCCTTTACTAGAAGGCGACGCAGAGCCTGCGGTTGGGCATACGGGATGCCAATTCCTGAATCCGGAATTTCCTCCACCTTCATATCCAACCTCAAACGTATCCAAAAACAGCCTCAGTTCTCCCTCTGTCGGCATTCTCCCCCCTTTGGAGTTTGCGTAGGCCTCCAAATCATCGTATGCAGTCAGTACGGGCCATGTATGTGCGATTCGGAGAGGGACGGGGCCGTAGATGGTGCGCACTTGAATTTCGGATTTACCTGTTGTTTCGTCGTCGGTTATGATCCAACTTTTTGGCGCGGGGACTTTGCCTTTGCCTCGTCGCCAGTATTGGGCGAATTCGCCGTTGCTTACTGGTCGCAATTCAGCTTTGAATTTGCCTACCGCGAGGGAGCGAGAAGGGGACTCGTTGTCCCAGCCGTATTCATGGTTGATGACTTCTTCCGTGTTACCTCCCTCGAAATGAGGGTCGTCGCCTTCGCTGTCGTTGTGTCCCAACACGACTGTTGCTGGGCCGAGCAAGATGGTCTTGCTTTTGACATCGGAATCAGATTCGAGGATATTGAATGAAGCCCAAGTAGTGTCCCACTGAGCAGCAAGCGAATCCCAAGGAGGTAGAGCGAATCCTGGAGGGAGCAACGTAGTAGGAAGATTGGAAGGGAGGGCTCCGGGGGAGCGTTGTATCAGCATGTACAATAGCGTCTCGACATGCCATCCCTCGTGCTCGATGCACATGACCAACATCCGGGCTATCCGTCTGGTAAGCACTCGCTCTCCGCTATCCAGTTCAGCATAAAGGTTTTCTAGACGCGAACGAACCCCGTCACGAAAATGGATGATGGTGGAGAGGGAAGGCCAGTCAGAATCGGATTCGGGAACGACCGAATGGTTCTGCGAAGGGATCGTTAAGTCGATAAAATCGAGGAAGAAAGCAGAGCGAAACATACGTGGCAATGGTCCGGATCGTCGACATGCGGATCAATTCCTCGCTGAAAACAATCAGTCTCGTTAAATTTCGAATGACAAAAAGAGGATGGATGGGTCGAACCTCAAAAATGTTCCAGAAATACTTCGGCTCGGTCGGCTCTCCACCGACCGCCTTTGAAATAAGCATATCCAAAAATGTAGGAATATGTCCGATGTAGAAGAGACACTTGTGCCTCAAGTCGATTGGTTTCTGTAATAACATTTCGGAGGGAATCATACGAAGGGTAACGAGATCCCAAGCAGACCAGAGGGTGTTCCATTCAGCCAAGGTCGGGATATTTGGAGTGCTGTCAACACTTGTTTTGGAGAAGGAAGAGCGCTTAGAAACGTAAGCAGGTTCATACGAAGGCGTATGAGACATCGAAGGGAAAACGACAGGTGGTCGTTCAAGGATGTAGGTATAAGCATTCGGTTTCGAGGATGGGAAAGAAACGATAGAGCGTAGCCCTGCGAGGGAGAAAACATTCAGAAGAATGGCGTGGTTGGCAGGAGCTCTGAGTGTACAGATCTAGTAATATAGTTTGAGTTAGAAGGCTTATTATTATAATTCTAGTTTAATGGCCTCACTTCGAATTCGGTAACAGGCTTGTGTGTTGTTGAATTGCTTTTCGAAACAGAGTACTTAACCCCGTCCATTTCTTCTTTGGTGGTGAAATTTTTGTCGTCAGCCAAAACCAAACCCAACACTCCATCGACAGCATGCAAGTCGAACAAATGGCTCAAAATGTGAGCTAAGTGTTCGACCGGCACTATGGACGAAGCAGAAGCGAGGGAAGGGAAACAGACATAAGTGGAAGGGTCCAGCAAATCCAACTCAAGTTCTGAATTGGAGGCGGAGGAGGACGAATCATGATCGGAAAATGGAGAAGACGAACGAGGACTATCCAAAGACGAACTTGAGGATGTCGACTCAGTACGCATCAAGTTTAAATGCTTTGAGAAAGAATCTGAGACGAAACGATCAATTTGTCCAGTAATCGCAGTGGAAGCTGGAGTTGCCATCGCACAGGAGGGAATTAAAAATGAGGCGACAGGGAGAGCAAAACAGAGACACTTTATATTGTGAGAGATACCGACAAAAACCAGCTAAATGCGACAAAATCCGGTACAGGTTTTTTTGCTACCAAAGTGGTTCCGTGTACGGTTGTACGGTGTACCGCAGGACAATACAAGCGGACACCGGATCCGATCTGTACAGGTAGAATTTATGTACAATAAATGCGGCGTCGAATGAACGTGTCCACTTGATAGCGACAAAACCAACACGCGTTAACCCAGCCGATCCAAGGTAGGACTTCTCTCATCCGGTGTAATAAAGGTGGTTCGAATATTTGCCAGCCTGAGAAGCCGTTCGACGATCCCAGAAGCCCATGTAAAGCCAAAACAACGCAACGTATTGACCGATACTGATCATGAGGACCAAAATTAGAAGATATCGGAAAAAGTTATTGGAAATCTAGCACGCATGATGCTGCAGGCAGTGAAGGAGTGAATAGATAGAAAGATCCGATGGAGCCGACCAATGGAACGTGGCGGCAGTACGCGAACATCGCACAGAGAAGACGTGGCGAGCTCTAAGTGGACGATAGTTTGATCTTGGGAACAAATGGTGGAAATCTAAAAAAAAATATGGAATGTCGCCAGGGTAAAATGGGGTGAAAACCTTGACGTTGAAGAGTAAACGATAAGAGGGGAGAGATTAGCGTTATCAATTGACGCCAAGAGCGAGGTACCCACCAGCTACCGAAAACCGTATTATGTTCTCTGTTTGACCGCCTACCCATTCCATCCCAGTGATAACTTCTGCCTCTCGCATTGTTCACTAGTCCTTTGAAGCTTTTAACAGTATTTTTGCTTGTTTCCTGGTCCTCGGAGAATCGGTCCGATTATATGCTTGGTCGTTCGTGACTTGATTTGGTCTTCATCGAGCATAAAGCAAAAGATTAAATGATTTCTCCATGCACAGAAAGGAGAGAAGAAAAATGACACTTGAATTTTCCGACCAATGTTTATACTCCCCCAGATCGATGGTGCCGCTATTGCGCCTTATTGCGTGCTCAAGTCACGGAAGCGTGATGCTTTGTGACGCGTGACAATCCCCCCCTATATGACTTACGACTACTAACTCATCAAGTACACGTACAATGGTTCAAGACAACTCGATCATCATTAGAGAGAATATACGGTGGTACGGAAATATGTATAATGCGAGAATTCATTTGATGTTCCCCGCACCATCGAGAATTTTCGGCACTTCGTTACCGCCTGCTCCTGCAAATATCAGTTCATTCATGCTAAGCTCCGTGTCCTCCGTATTCTCGCCCGTTCTACTAGAAGTGATTACTCTGAAATGCATGCTCGACTCATGCACATTGAATTCTGTTGCGCCGTTGTGAGCATTGCGGGGTCCGTGTCCGGCGTCAAAAGTCGAGATATAGGTTGCACGTCCACCGATGATTTTGATTCGAGCATTGAGCACCATGAGCACGGAGTTGGCGTAAAGTTTGGGCATAATAAGAGCAGGGACACCATAGTAGCCTGTGTCGGGGAATACAAAGAAAAATATGAAGTTCAGGAGAGCGACAATTGCTATGATTTTATTAATCAGGCTTATATACATACTTTTTCCATGTCTTGGAATACTCACCTGTCACAGAACCAGTTTCAATAGTCAAACGTATAAACTTGGTCACTATAGCGTGTGTTCCTGCGAGACCAGAATCTTTTTGGGAAAGCTATGGGAATAATCTTAGCATCGATGAATTTTTGGGGAATGACGAAGAACAGCTACATAATAAGTCATGCACACTGCAATAACAATATCCCCCAACGCAGCTCCTGCACACCAGATCTACAACTGCTATCAGAACTTGACTGACAGTGACAGGAAATCCGGGAAAGATGACTAACACCAACGACAGTCGAAGTCTTTATGCTCTGACGCAGAGTAAGCACATTGCCAGCTTCATAATCTACCTCAGCAAAAAGTATGCAACATTCTTGAGAAGAACGATTTACCTTGATAACTATAAGCACCAGTCATGAAAGCAGCTATCGAACTGGTAAGCGAAACCTGACAAACAAAGTGTTAACAAATGCATCGTTCTTCTGACGCGAGTAGAACTGAAAATGCACAATGATTATGAACGCCGGCACAAGGTTGGATTGGGATATTGCTCGAATACGGTAGGCATAAAAGGTTTGTCCAATGAAAGCCACTAAGAGGGGAAAATTAATTCGTAACGGCAGGGAAAGCCAGGGATCTCAGTGATTACACTCACCGATACCACTCATGACGGGTACAGTGAACCAATCAAAATACATTTTCGTCAAACTCTCGAAGCTTCCAAACCCATAACCAAAAATCGCGAATGCATCGTGAGTGACTAGAATGGTCTGAATGATCTCAATGAGGAAGATTCCATATACTACGGACTTGATGACGGTACGATCTGAGGGAAAGGCGAGATAATAGAGGTCTAGAAACAATCGCCGGACGGTGAAGAGTCACTAAGAGTTGAAAGGGAAATATATGAAAACACACATATTTGTATTGAAAGTGTTCCGAAAAGACCCCAGTGCAAGATATAGGCGATAATCTGGCATACAATATATAATTTAACAAATTTGCCAATGCAATTGGAAGGCATTTTCGCACCAGTGGGCCAGATCTACAGGCCACAAAAATGTCAAAATTTCGAACTAATCCGGTTGCGCAAGTATTGTACTCACAATTCCGAAATATCAACGCCTGGGGGGAACGCAGAGGCAGGTTCCGAGGACATTTCGTGGCAGCAATTGTTGCTGGTCGAGTGAAGTGCGAGACAGGATGAAGAAGGTTGCAATCAAGCTTCAAGCTCTTTCGTTTTCGTTGAGACTGTTTCGGACCATTAATATCAGATACTGGAACTCGCACAAAATCCGAGGCAGCTAGCGCCACTCCAAGTCAGACGTTATCCTTGCCGCTTTGAAAGCACCATTCTAGCTTGATATGGGCTGTCAAATGGCACAGGCGTTCATGCCACTCGATGACAAGACAATTTATCACGGCTCGAAGTAATCCTTGAGAGTTCCGGGAATACTAAATGATAGAGTTGTGTAACGCGTGTAAAAATTGCGATGAGAGTCCAATCAATGTTTAATCAGAGGGAAAGGACATTGTGGCGGACACGCGGATAGGGTCCAAAGAGCTGACGAGGAGCTATTGATCTACATAAAAATGGATAGGAACAATCAAATTTTGGATGTGAAACGGAACGAGCGGGGAAAGTGAGGGAAAGTGCTGGAAAGTGTGGAAGGTGCTTGGAAATCATCATGAAAGGAAGAAGCAGGTATTCCTAAAGGCTCATCGATTTCCGCCGTTCTTGAGTGCCGTTCTTGATTAATTATAACGAGCAAGAAGAGCAAAAGTAACTGGTCGCAATGATCCATAATCCAAGCCTATATAGCTGCTGTCTGTAGCAACTATGGATCATATGGTGGTAATCCCCATTCCTCCGGTACGAAATCTTCCAGCGATTTCAAAATCTGATCCGCCTTTTCATTGCCCGAGTAGTTCACATCCAAAAGATTGGCATCCGGAACCCATACAACTAGAATGAAAAAGTCAGGATCAGATTAAGGCAGAGAAGAATCAAACATACCAGCCATTCCCGCTCTTTTTCCTGCTTGCATCCCCGGCAATCCATCCTCCAATACCAAACCCTTTCCTCTTTCTATCCTTTGCGCGTCAGTCACCTCTACACCTTTTTCATCCTCGCCTTTCAAGGGTCCAACGTCCCTGCCAAGGGTCTCTTTTGCTGCAACCAAAAAGATATCTGGATCCGGCTTTGACCTCATACCAGACCTCGGATCATCACCGCAGACGACATTGCCTTCAAAGCAACCAAAAACTTCACTAAGATGGCTGGTCTTCATTTCGTAATTCCTTCTACGCGAACCGGTGGCAACAGCTATGGGAATGTTGTGTTTCTTGAGATGAAGAACGAGTTTCCGTACGCCTGGGAGGAGAGGAACTGTCGGCCAAGCAAGATCTTGTAGAGTATTGCGTTGAGTTAGATAGTCTTCTAGTCGGAGCGATATTTCAGGGAAGAATGAGAGTAGATATAGTGCAGCTTCTTTTTCAGCTGATCATAATAAAGATACCCCTTGCGTTGAGTCTCGAAACATACGCAAAAAATAACAGTCGAACGTACGTTTGCCCATACAGCCAGCTTTGATATCCCATGTCATTTCTTTACCATACTTAGCCAGTATTTCGTCTGTACAGCAGTTTAAATCTGATCATTGTATACAGACTGCAGCATACTAGTAACGTCAGTGTATATTTTTTCAGAGTCAATCATTAAACCTGCCAGAATTTAGATGCAATGAAGATGCGTAGAAGATGCTGCTCACCATCCATATCAAAGAGCACATATTCTATTCCCTTTGAGAAGGACATTTTGGACTTGTTTTGGATTTGAAATATAGGTGATAGAAGAGGTGATCTGGATAAGCATCCTACATCATTAAATAAGCGCGTACACCGACTTGTTCTTGTTCTCCCATGGGCACACGCGGATTCTATGTCTATCGCTACAAAGGCTTTTACTATGTCTTTTTTAACCAATATGACTCTTATCCAGAGGGGCTAGGTGTTCAGGTTGCTAATGAAATTCCCTCGGATCCGACCGAGTTCGAGAGTTATGTGGCGTCAACCAAAAAGTATCTCCTTCGACTGTTTTCGGAATCGAAGGAAAGGGACGAGGGGTCGGATCCGGAAATTACAAAGACTCCCCCACAAAACGATATCTTCATTGAGTGGATGTACGAAATTGATTTGGACAACTACATATTTCATGTCGACGGAGAACCGTTGTTTGACATACGAAACATGCCTCGTATTGATGACTTTGCTTCTTACATCGGTGAGTGTTATAGTAAAAGTATTTCTTTGTATCTTCAACTTGGATTTCTAGGAACAAACAGCTACGGATGTCGTTCTTTCAATGTAAACACTCCCGAAGAGCACCGCTATAAACTCCCGCCATCACTTCCGGTGGCGCCTGAGATTCATGATATTTACGAAGGCCTCCATCCTGCCTGCACCTCTACACATGAAGTGCTTCATGTTCCACCTGAATTGCGAGGCATAGAGGAGATCAGGTTCAAATTCATGCAAGTTTTCATTGCATCCTCAATGCGAACGTTGTATAATTCTATTGGATTGGGAATCAACGCTGTGCTTTCCGATAAAGTATCCGACAACGTTGTTACTAGACTTCGTGTCATAGTTGATACCCTGTCTGGTCCTCTTGTCTTTTCGAACTCTATTGCTTCTGTGGATCAAAAATCGCTGGACACTTCACCCTTCCAATGGGTAGTCAAAGACGTCCTTTGCATACTTGCTGTGCCGCGTCTCGATGAAGACCTCCTTGTACAAGCTGCAATTGTTCACCTGATGCAGCACATTGAAAACCACTTTCAAATCGAAGTCCATGCCGTCGGTACTATGTTTCATGCCGCTATCATGTCTTTGTACCATGTTTCTATTGTCCGTCTCAAGGTAATTGAACATGATGGGACGAAAGCCTTCGAATTGACACATACAAACCATCTCCGATTTCTCCCAACGGAGCACCCAACAAGTTCTTTCACGCCCGGGCTCGAAGCGCTATCTCGCCTCGGCCAACTGGTCTTTGAAAAACATCTTCGACAGGATGTCCTCGACAGAAACTATGTTTGTCATAAGTTGGCATCCGGTTCGATAATAGAATCGCTCCCAGCAGAAATCTGTATTTCCATTGCGCAATATTTACCACGAACAACTCTCAAACCATTGACCACTATCTCTCCTACGTGGGCACAGGTTGCTTTCGAATTCCTTCTTCACCCTTGGATTGAAAGATCAAGGTCTGTCGAAAGATCTGTGAATTATGATTGGTATCATGTCGTAAGCCATGATTTGTCCAGTACAATTGCTTTTGAGACTGTCCATTCCTCCTCATTCCTCGCCACCGACCAGGATGGGCGTAAGGTTGCGCTTGTTCTCACATCCAACTTGAAAAGTGATAGAGATGATATACATCAAACATTTGGCATATCTCCTGAAGACTTAGCTGACTCAGTCTTCAACATTGGCTATGTATCGGATCTCTGGCGTAGGATTTACGTTCTCGCCTTCCCATTGTCAAGGTAGAGATGTGTACTTAGGCAATCGAAATCATAAACTTGAATATGCGCGGTGCAATCTCTGCATTGGTGATTCTTCACTACGAACAATTTCGCTTGCGAGATTAATCCGGAGTTGACTTTCTTCAAAACTCTTTTCGTTGATTGCTTCTGCTGCAGAAATGGACTTCGTCTGTCGTACACTAATTGTCGTTCTGGAAGCGTTCGTGCAAATCTCTAGACGAACGACAAGGAACGACATGCCTACAATTGTCAGTATCTGGTAGAGGCATCCAATCAATGCTTGATCTAATGCAGTCTTTTCATCGACCACTTTTTCTCTCCGGATCGCTGCCAGTGCGATGGCGAATTTATGTGACGGTAAGCTGCTTTGAAGCTAATAAACCTACTGATTATTTTAAGAGATTATGCGTAGTGTGTGTGTATTTTTTGAAGGATCCAGGCCTCTTATCTGGTGTGGGTGATATGATGATGTCTTATGATGACCTTCTTTCCTTGTTATGTAGTATCCGGTGACATCTCGCTCTTTATCCAGAGGTGATGCGGGGCCGACACCGGGAAAATCTTTGGAACAAGCCGTATTAGGCGTATGTACTGTACATATAGATTTCCTTTGCTTTTCGAACTCTTTTCGCCGGCACCGGTCGCAAACCTCAAAATTGGCTAAATCATCTGTGTCCGTACATCCTTCTCCAACTATGATTCTCCCGGAGTCAGGCTCACTATTCCGTCAACATAACCTCCTAACTATCAGGTCTTGACTCTTATCAAGCTATAGCCTATGCTTCATTTCCTCGACAAGATATCATTTGCCAAACCCGAGACCTCGGCAGAAGCAAATCTCATTGTTGAATCCCTTTCTAGCTCTTCCTGGGCATTCAAAGGCTGAACGTTGAACGTCTAGGAAGCCTGTAATTGTACGTGATGATATCCATGGCTTGAATCTGCTTCGACGCGTACGGTAGCCCAGTGATCACACCGGTTCCTCTTATCTATCGGATCTACCTATGTATGTCTTGAAGTGAACTCTGTAATTAAATAATATCCTTATTTTTATTGGCGCTCATTCTCCAGATTGCATAAGTCTATCTTCTCCGGCATGTTGCATGTTGGATATACTATTTTTAATCGCTATCTCTAGGTGAAGGGAATTGCAAGGTACTAGAACATCGGTTTTCTCCCTTCTATCTCCTCTTTTACTCGTCAAATTCCCATTGTTACACATGCATTGATCCAAAAGACATGTCGAATCCATCGTCGTGCAAGCTTCAATCATCAGGACGAGCACGAGGATCTGATCATGGAATATACCTTCCTTGATCTCGTATCTTGTGGCCTGTCAGCGAATAAACACCAAGATCCCTTAAACCGGTCGGTTTCGTCCCACAGAATTAGAAACAATATGCGTATGTATTTCCGTGCGGTCCGTTTCAAGCCAACAACACAATTTGGACTCAAGAGACTCCACACCGATTCAGGAATTGTATAAAAGCCATAAAAATTGAAGCTTACAGTTCTTCAGCTCATTCACGAGTCCTATTTTCAACACCCTTTACATGATGTTCTCCGCTGCTTTCCTCGTACAGGCCCTTCTTGCCTCCGCTGCTTTTGCTCTCCCTTCGAGCAAAGACCGCTTGGCTTCCCGCCGAGCTCGCCGCAGTGGCGATGTCGCACGTACCCGCCAGAGCAAGCCCGTGAACATCATTACCAGCCCGCAGGTATCCGCTGCTGTTGGTAACGCGTCTCATCCTGAATTCAGCTCGAATTGGGCTGGCGCCGTGTTGGTTGCTAGCACCGTGAGTAATATCATGCTCCTAGTCTTCCCCTTCTGACTTGAATACTGATAATATTAATGTCTGTAGGCAACATACAAGTCCGTCACCGGCACCTTCACTGTCCCTACACCCAAATCTACAGGTGGAAGCGGCGAGCAATGTGCCTCTGCTTGGGTCGGTATTGACGGTGACACGTGTGAGACTGCGATCTTGCAGACTGGTGTCGACTTCTGTGTATCTGGATCTGCTGTTTCTTTCGATGCCTGGTCAGTCATTGTGCCGATATCATCTTTTTCCCATTGTCTCCAAAGACACTGATGCGAGTTTTCTCCTTTTTTTTCAGGTATGAGTTCTTCGTGAGTAATATGGTTTTGTATAATTTCCGCAGTGCCCTAAATGTTTAAAAAAGCCCGCTGACTCTTTCGACTTCTCTGGTTTTTCCGTCTCCGCTGGTGACTCTGTTACCGTTACAGCAACCGTTATCAGCACAACCGAGGGCACCTTGACCATCGAGAACAACAGCAAGGGAACTTCCGCCAGCAAGACCGTTACATCCACCGCAAGACTCTGTGAAACTAACGCGGAGTGGATTGTGGAGGATTTCGAAGAATGCGAGGGTAACGACTGCGAGTTGGTTCCCTTCGCCAACTTTGGCACGGTCGAATTTACGGGAGCTTCGGCGACCACTAGCTCGGGCACCGTTACACCAGCTGGTGCTACGATCTTCGACATCGAGCAGAATTCGGTTTTGACGTCGGTTTCGCAGAGCGGAAGTACCGTCACAGTCGAATTTGTGTAAACAAACACAAACGACTTTGAAGGGTTATTAGTGCTTCGACTTGCTAAGTACGCAGAATAAGTAAAGAATTCACCGTGTAAGCTTCATCTGTCCCGCAATCTAAAAAGCCCCTCGAGGCAGACAAGAAGTTTATATATCGAAAGAAAGTTTGGTCGTTATCACTTTGTTCGGCCATTCGAGCTGCTCAAGCAAATCGTGATTTGGTATGAATCCAATCACCTATTATAGCTCATGGTTGGATTCAGAAAGCGTATACTGTATATTGAACGTCTTCGCAAATCAAATCAGAACTCAAAGTATCCCTATAATCCTACATGAAATCTCCGTTTACGTCCACCCCAGCTTCTTGGAACATGTCCCTCAATGCATTTGCGTTGTGCAAAGCGTGTAGATCGTCCGAACCGCCGATTGATTTGCCTCGCAGAAGTATGTTCGGGAAAGTAGACCGGCGAGTAAGTCTTGTCAACACCGTCTTGAGTTGGGCAGCGTCTTCTATTGGTATGAAGGAATAGACAGAATACGGCGTGAGAGATAGGCCGCACGGTTCCGCGGGAGAGAGAGGAACAAATATTCAGGGAGATGAGCACTGCTGCCTGCGGGATTTAGAGAATTATCACACCTCGTAAATCGACCTCAATGATTTTGGGCGGCGGAGAAAGTTCATATGCCTGCAGAAGCTGTTTAGCTTTCCGGGAGTACCTATCCAAGTCAAGGGTGAATAATGTTAGGAGTACGCGTGGTTCATCCAAGCGCTCGAATACATACGGGCAGTAAGTCTGAGGGGTAGTGAGACAAACGAATTATTATCAACTCCGATATCACTTACCTTACTAAAAACCACAACTGGGAAGTCCTCATTCAACCTCTGCAATTCCTTTTTCCAATTCATCCCTCTCTTCGCCGCATATACGTTGATATCCACCGGATTGGTTATATCCACGCTCTTCGCAGTCAGAACACGCTGACTATTTTCACTTTCACGCGTGACCAGGGATATCAGGCCGTAGATCTCGTCCACGGATGGCGTTGGGTTCTTGGAGGACATAAGGCCGAACTGATCTCCAACGAATTTCGTTATTGACGAGTCATGATTATCTGGATGAGAGAAGACGAATAGATATAGGCAGACGGAAAGGAATGTCAGAAATCCAAAGAGGAGACGGCGCCGGTAGGACATGGAAGAAACAAGAAAAACGTGAGATTCAAGCATACATCATACGTAATGGTGAAGTGATAACTTGAACGATTTAATTACTAAGTATAGGCTGACTCATGCCCCACATACAGGACATGCGTTCATATTGTTATGTCTCCAGACCTTACATGATATACACCGAATTCCGAAGCAACGACCTCCAGGCATTCTTTCGTGTTTCTCCGGAACTAGCTGGAGCTTGCAGTCGTGCCTTCGAAGATACTTTCCCCACTCGTTTCCTGGGAAACGCTCCTTACGGTAGTCCATGCATTGCTTGGCCAACGCCCGAGCCTGTTCTACTTTGTCTTCATTCACGGTCATCCTGTTCGTTGAAGGTTCCAAGATATCCAGGATCTTTCTGCTGAGATCCACAAAATCATCATGTCCAACTCCAACGACCCAATACACGTCCTCTTCAGTGAACTCATTCACGTACTGACTATCTATATCATCAACTCCTAGTGTCCAGAAACATGGAACCATTACTTCGAACAGTCTGTGATCACGGAAACTGTTGTACCAGTAACGATTCATTAGATGAAGTCGAGGGATCATGAATTCGTGGCTATAGGTTTGATACGATGCAGCGCATTTCTTCATTACCGCACGAGAATGCTCCGGTGGTTGGTCTAGGATCTCTTTTGACATGTTAGCGGCAAGAACAGAGGTCCCTATACCGGCGTTGATCCCGGGTGAGATCAAAGGGTTCGTGAAACCCGCAGAGTTTCCGATTGCGAACCATCCTTCGCCAGCGACAACAGGGCTGCGGTAAGTCATTGACTTGCGCACAAAGTAAGTCTGTTTTCCGTAATACTTGGGAAGAAGCTCGTATACCCCATTCATCAACTTGTTTAAGGTCGGATATCGGACCTTGAAATAATTAAATTTTCGCTCGCCCTCGCCATCACCGTACTCCTCAAGGTTATCGGGGAATTCGTGATCATTCCTGACCGCCCATCCGATTGAGGTGATGAACTCGAACGGACAGTTAAACATCTCGGAAAGAATTTTGGTAGGTGGGATGGCATGAGCGGGAACACCACTCTTAGCTTTATTGATGATATAGGCAACGAGGTCCATGAGATTAGCAAGAGGAGCATGATGCCACGAGATGAGTTTAATGAACCAACCCCAACCCTCTGGGAAGCACATGTGCTTCGTAGCAGGATAGTCCCAATGGTCCAAGCGATTCTCAGCTTTACCGCCTTCCTTTTCTTTGAAGTACGCCCAGTAAGCATCGCAGTTCCACCCGTCGAGTAATTCTTTGTTCCCGAACTTGGATGTCAGCTTCCTGGAAAATCCAGAAGCGTCACAGACTATCTTAGCGTCGACCTCTGTCACCCCAGGCTTCGGGAAATTCTTCAACTTGACCTGAGGAGTTTTGAACTGGTGTGTACTCTTCTGAAACATATTAACACTCGGCTTGTTGTAGGACGTTAAACGTACTTACAGAATGCTCTTGTACGCTTCCTGCAACATCGAAATCAACTTCGACGCCATGGTATACATTAATACCAATCCTTTGCGCCCACATCGTGAAGAACAATTCTGACATACGACGATCCAGTTGGAAGGACAAATCTAGTCCTCCAATATCTTCAGATGAGACCTCCACTCCTTCTCGATCTATGCAGTAGAACTGCAACCCATCCTTTAACCCAAACAGGCGAAAGAAGTAGTCCTGAGCCATCACGGCCCCAGTGGTGAATCTGGAGAAGGACGAAAGGGTTGATTCACCGATCTTTTGTACCGGTGCCTGATTCTTTTCGTACACCGCAATATTCAGGTGCGGGGAGATGTTTTTAAGATGGATGGCGTAACAGAGACCTAAGATACCGGCTCCTGCCACGACTACGTCAGGTTCGGTGGAGAATTGGGATGAGTTGTTGGAATTGAGTAACATCGAGTCCGTGAGCTCAGGGTGAGTCGCTCGCAGTTGAGTGAAATAGCGGAGGTCGTCGATGGTCATGTTCGGTCGAATTTTGGACTCGATTCCAATACACCAAGGGCAAAAGGAGAATGCGGATAAATGTGTATGCCCCAAAACGTAGGGGTATGTTCTGGTATTCTTTGTTTCGCAGCTTGATATTTTAAAGAGAAGCTGATATCAATCAATATATAGCCCTGCAATAAAACTCGGCAGATTCAAAAAAAGGAAAAGAGAAAGAGTCCATAGTACATACCGTCTCATTCCGTACGGTCCTACGGATACCTCTTTCCATTCTTGCTTTGAGGTAATAATGTCATTGCTCCGCCCTGTAAGTTCGTCTTGCGCTTGTATAAATAATAATATCTCCTTGTAGTTTTATTCAAAGTAATAAGAACTCTCCTTCCTTAGTTCCTAAACAAGGTGATAAATATCATCGTCGTGTTCGATGGTCGGTCAGCGTAGTATGTAGATTCACCCTCCCGTTGTTTCAAATTATAGATTATACCGAAGAAAGTCTGTATGTATATAAGCCTTCACCGACAGGCCTTTCTTGAGCCGGTCCCAAGCATTTCCAATGGTCATGTGCGTATCAGGAAATGCTGAGGGCGCTGAAGCCTGCTCAAATTCAAAACTCAAGGTGAACTGACCCTGGCCGTTGCCTTCCCAATGAACATTAGGTGCTACATTTATGTACATTTACATACAACTATTGTTTTCAGGGACTGCTCAGGTCTAGATACTTTCAGAGTTGAAGCAGCAGGTTTAGGCGTTACCAATATTGATGCATACCTTTCCGAACTTTGGGAAATTATAGAAGGCCATCCGACGCAATTGCCTTCAGCTACGGTGATGGTGAAAAAACATGAAGCAGAAGTCTCATCTCGATTACAATGAACTATGTACTGGATATGATATAGTACTGAGTGTGCAATGCCTAGGACAGTATGGAGTAAGCCTAGAGTGCAACAGAGCGCAACTCGAAGCGGAAGAACAACTCACATGATGTACCTCATGCTACCCTGGGACTCTTGGTTCACTGGCGACGGAATTTCTGTTGATAGAGAGGAGAGTCCCGAGTGACTTCTTGTTAGATTCAGTGACCAAAACTAGAATCTCGGATGGTCCTTTGGGTTCCAGCGCAAAATCATTTTTGTAGTCGTTTTTGAATCGTATGTTGTATAGAGGGACTGAGAAACGGTTTGCGAGCGCGGTTTTCACTCGCTCCTCAATCGTTTCATAGCAAAGGTGAAGTCTTGGCGAGTCAAAATTTTCCCCTGCACTTAGACTCATAAATCTAACGTTCACGAGCCTAGTATTCTCGGTCTCAATCCAGTCGCTTCCCCTGATTCTGAGGTCGGAACCAGTGCTGCCAGCGGCCTACGTCAACGGAGAAAGGAAGTCAATATTATGAAAATTGAATCGGCCAACGACCCACAGTCAAAGGTGCGGCATGCACGCTAGCAGCAGTTGCTAGGAGGGCTGCAACAATATGTGCAAAGTTGAGGCGCATTGCACAATGGATACGAGGAATGACTTTAGGCGGAAGATAGCCAGAGGCAATAGAGCGACGAGTGGTGGAAATGGCTTTTAGGAGAGGCAGGTAACACGAAGGGGAACTGACCAGCAGCTGCGGGGAAAATCTCCCTGTCTGTGTATGCCTTTTATATGTGCACAGTGATTCACCACTGACTCAGAACCTTTCGGATATCGCTGCACTTCTATTGATAGTTTCAGATATCCCTTGAAAAGTTGATTCAGTAATAATCGAAATCCCTCGTCTTGGCTATAATCCCGCATCCTAAACACCATCGGGAAAGGAGCAACTGGTAGGGCACGGTAGGGCCCGTAGGAAGGAAGGAAGGAATTAACCGAGAACTTTGCAGATGGCGAGCTGATTCAGGGTTTCCCAATCCAAGCAATCCAAGCGAAGGCTATGTAGCAAGGAGCTCAAGGAAACCTCAGACAGGCTGGAAAGGAAAGGAAAACCGACACGGTCCCATTGAGGAACAGCCGGGGTCGTCCATGCTACACACATTGCGCTAGATGTGTGCCATGGATGTACATAACCAAAAAGTCTGTAATGCGATGGATCGAACAGGAACGTTTGAATGTTGAGTGCATTGGCCCGGCGGTTAAAAGGATAATATAACTTATTCTGAGTGACTGCTCGCGTACGAACTCCCAAACCGATTGAGCGGCCTGGAGCAACGAAAAATAGAATCCTGACCTATCCTTGAAATCCCCTCTAGATCATTTGAAATCGTCCACAGGACTTCAAGCCCAATGCAATAGTCTTAAATTGCATGCTATTAGATGTTGTTGCATGATATCACGCGGCGCACGAGCTCGAGGTTGACGCTAGGGCGATTCTGGGGACGATTATTCAAAGAAGCTCCCTGGAAGCTCCTTCAGCTTGATCCTGCGTTGTTCTTCGATTTGTTGCGTGCCAATAAACACAGCAAATCCGAAATGGTCGATAAAGCCTGAAAGAAGACTTGGAAAGACCTCGAGGATAAAATGTGCCATAGTAAAGTGTTCGATCGCAACTCCAACAGAGACTCTGAGAGAATTTCTGCCGCTTCGGCATGTGTCCATCAGTTTGGTCGAGCTTGGTCATATTTAGTCTCCCTGCTGCTTCTGTTTACTACTATAAACGACACCCGCCGGCCAAGCTTAAATTACACAAGAGGGATTCAGGGAGGACATACGACGCGGTACACGGTGCGCGGCCTTTATAGTCTCCGGATGACTATGCTAATTCTTGCTATCTAGTCGTTTTAGGCTCAGTTAATTGGGTCACCGAAACGCCACGGAAACACAGGCCGATTTAACAATAAGCCTTTTATCGTTGTCGCTCTGAATACAGACAACAACCAACGGACGGAAATCAGGATACTTCCAACTACTACACTACTTCCTTATATGCTTAGGAACTTTAACTGTAGACATTAACACTGCGCCAGTAATTATGGCTGCACCAGACATTGACAAATCCCTTAGACGGTCCAACCGTCGACCTTCAACTTCTACTACGCTGCTAGCAAAGGATACAGAAGGTGGCAGTTTGCGTCGCAGTGCAAGGGTTGGTCGACTTCCCGCCAGATATTCTCACAGTGCCACTGCAGGAACAACGCCATCTCATTTTCCTCTATCTGCTTCTAACAAGCGGAAGCGCACTTCCTCTACATCTAAAGAACGATCTACGGGCAGGGCCTCCAAACGTTCACATATCATTCAAGCTGATACCCCAACCGCTAATAATTCGCCTCCTGCAGACCGTAATAATACATCTTCTGCTTCCGCACGATCTCAACGGTATCAGCGTCGTCACCCCAGCGTCTTCAACGGAGGAGTTTCAGAGACGGAGAACTCACAGGCCATCGCATCCACATCCTATCTCCCACCACTTGTCGTCAACAACCCAATTGACTCAACGCAACGGCGAACTCGAAGGAAAGAAAACTTCCTTGGAGAGAGAATTATCACAGTCCGTATTTCCTATGCCTCAAGTCCTTCGAATTGCTGATTTTTTACTAGGGTTCTCGGGGCCCGACGTGGGACTCGGTGAAACGATCTGCGGATATATCTCCTCCCGTCCACACACCTCGGACTCCCACTCTGAAGGGCAAAGAACGAGATCCCAGTCCATCCTCCGTTGCTTATGACAATGCTTCTCCATCATCCTGTCCCAGCTTCAGTATGGGAAAATCCAATCAAGTCGCTAACGATGACTTACCGGAACCCATGCGGAGCAAACTTACTTCGCCTCTACAGAAAACTGCAGAACTCCCTGTATTTGTTAGCGCTGATGATGAAGCGACACAGTCGGTCATGAAATCACAGAGTCGTTCACCACTTCGTCGGTTACGCAGCCTAGCCCAGACCACAGCGAAAGCATCGTTGACGAAGCGAAAGAGAGCTTCAAGTACTGGAGTGCCAACAGGCAAGAAGAAGCCAAAGATCGTTGAGATAGAGGGTGATATCCTGGACGAAGAAGAATCGGATGCGTCAACCCCTTCCGAGGATGTGGAAGCCGTGACCACCGTTCCATCGGAACCAACGATCCCCATAGCTGCAACTCTTCCCTATCCAATGTCTCTTCCGAATCCGATTCCCACATTAAGTGTGACCCCCCCTACCCCGCCAAACTCACCTCCTCCAGTATCCACCTCAGACCCCATCCCGTACGATCATTGTTCTGTTCCTTCTATCGAAGGTCCAAAAAAAGCCAGTCAAGACATAGGCTGGAATTGGCCTACCGGAACACAACCAGTCGTACCAGTCGAATCTTCTGCTTGGGAGGACGCATTATCATCCGCACAATCAGAAGCATCTTCCTCTCCAGATGACGCCCAGCGTGGTCGCAAAGCTATTCGAAGCCCGCGAGCAAGACGCCCTAGACAAAAGCCTCGTCAAGTTGCCCGGGTCACTGAAAGGCCCTCCGAAACACTTTTCACGCTTGCCTGTCGTGAGAGAGTAGATTATTTGTGGGTAACCTCTTGCTCTGCCTGTTAATTATTCGTTAGTCATTGAAATCTATCGCCAACAGAAGATATTACTATATGGGACAACTTAAGGACTACGAGGCGGACCAGGCGTTCCAGTTCTTCACTCGTGTTTCTGCCTCCCCAAGATTCGACTCTAGTGGGGTGTCTTCATTCACATCCGACGCTTCAGTAGTTGCACCTTCACGGCCCCAGTCTCCCACCTGGAGCATCGCATTACACTGGGAGGATCGCTTGCAAGATGCTGGCGAATGGGATGGGCATATACATGCCATGCATCCTGTATCTCTTCTGACTTCATCCTCCGTGCTACCTCCCTCCATAATCGAATCTCGCAACGCCAATCAAGATGTGTCTGATCGGGAGTTGGACTTCAGAACAGAGGACTGCTTTCCATTTGAGTTGGCTGAAAGCGATGAAGAAGAAGAAGAGCACGCAGAACAGCCTTCATTGTCCGACCCTCCCAGTGATCCGGATCCTAGCACCGGAGCGAACGTCGAAGAAGAACATGAGGACACAGAAAGTGATGAATCAGATGAAAGCGAAGACCCTTCTTCTGTGCATGGTGAAAATGAAATGGAATTAAACCTGCCTGTGTACATGCCGACACCCTCATCTTTGGCAGAAGCATTGACTCCTCTGGATCCATCCGAGTCTCCGCAGAATTTTACGACAGGCGTTTTTGCGCTACCAGTACCTCTGCCACCTAAGAAACCGGAAACTCCCCAAGACCTGCCACCTTTCATCACTAGATCTCCTTCTTTTGAAGAAAAAACACCCTTTGCACCTCCTCCTTTGTCCATTCCTCCCCCTCCTTTAGCTACTATTGTCCCTGCACAATCAAGACTATATGAGGCTGATCAACTGAGCGAGACCTTCCAGCAAGAAATATTACCAGATTATCAGGCAGATAAAGTCCGAGAATTATCCCAAAATGACGATCCACCGGCTTTTTCTTCATCAGCGTCTACTGCTGTACTCCGTGCTGAGATCCAGCGGCAAGCCGATATCCGTCTTCGTACGCCCTATTCGAGGCTTTTGAATTATGCTTCTAGGAAGTTAGGTTCAATAGGGCATGGCACTCCTATCGACCCAAATCGACGAAGGAATTTGATCGCTTGGCTTGAAGATCGGAAAGTTGTCAACAATGCCCATGCCATATCAGAAAAAGTGTTCGTGCAGCATGGCCCTGAGCGACTGCCTCCAGTAGGCTCTTCCGCGTGGTATGCTATGCGCTTTCCGTCAACGCTTTCCTCCCAACCTGTACTCAAATCGACTGCCGTCAAGCCTGATGCTTTCATAACGTCGACAGGCCCCACTGCATCGTCACCACAAGCGCTTTTGGCTGGAACCCAGCAACAACAGCTGGAAGCGCAACCGTCTTTCGAAACCAATTGGCCTCCTTTAACCGTTCAACCTGGTGATCTAGAAACGTTCAGAAATCACAACTGGATGGATGCAAAGGCTTACTTTGTTCATGAAGGGGTATCATCTTCCGATATCATGCAAAGTATGTCCATCCTTTTGAAGGAAACCGGTATCTTGCTAACCCCATTCAATAGATGTTGATTTCCAACAGGGATCAAGCCGCGGCTGTGGTACTGATCAGGCCCAATACCAGTATTCTCCGGCAAATCATGGTGCTACACCGAATACGAACGGCAATTTGAATCAAGGTGCTGCGCCAAATGTTGCACCTTCAAGATTCAGTCCTAAAATAGCCATGGATGAAAACCTCTCAGACGAAGATGCTGAGGGTGATATTGATCCCGATGTCGTACAATCTGTTTCCGAATTTACTAGTTCTCCATCCAACGACCCTGCTAGCTCGGGTGGAAACCTAATGACAACAGGGGTGCACGAAAACCGCTCGTATAGCCCTTCGACAGCGGGTATGGACTCTTTTTCCGGGTTGCCACCAGATGGTCATTCCAACGGGGGTATCGGATTTGACTCCAGCGGACCTAGCTCTGGGTTTCATAACAGTCGGATGGGCATCTATAGCGGTACGGTCGCGCTCAATGCAAATGACGTCGTCGGGCATGGAATGCCAAATTCCGAGACCCCACTTCCAGGAACTGTTCCCAATCGATCATTCGCAGACACGAATCCTGCAGGCTTTCCCGATTCGGGAATTCAGGGCATTGGAATGAACCTCAACGTTGGGGTCAGCGTTGGTTTCGGCATGGGCATGGGGATCAACCGGTTTGACATGATGGGGGTCGGTGTTGGTTTAGGCATGATTGGTTTTCCTGTAGTGGAAACTGATTCGTGGTTCCTTCCTGCTTCTTCTCCGCCCTCTACTTCACTTCCGACATCGAGCGCAAACGGGGAGCACCATGATCATGGCGTTGGAGGGATGGGGTCTTTCGGAAATAATTCTATCTATAATGACCCCTTACCTGACCATGCGAGAGAGAGGTTCGGTAGTCCAGGATCTCCTGAGAATGCGTATCCTCTTGGATTTGCCATGGGTTGAGTTTTGGAGGTTTGCAATGGCAAAAGAGGGCCACGAAATTGTACGCTGTATGAGGCTTTATATTTATCCGGCACTTGTCTGACGATTCTATCTTGATTTTTTTCCAGATCTGATTAATGTTGCACGCTGTTAACCAATTTGGCCGTGTCCGTGGGCACTACGTTATGAATGCAGTGGCACTCAAGGGGACTACCGGTTTCGTTCAAACCTTCAAGTTTCAAACGCTAGGATCTTCCCTTATTAGGTGTTTCTTTTCATTTTCCCCATTCGCATCGCATCGCCGTCTATCACCGGCCAACAAGCTTCTTGGGACCAACTGATTTTGATTGAAATGCAACTCCTCCCATCATTCCGGATCCATCTGCAACATTATCGATGTGGGCTCGGCCTATATCCTCACCCTCGCATGAACTGGAATGAACTAGAGCCCTTTCTTGCCTGTTCCTCATAACCCGCTCCTTTGTGATAATCTCAATCGTGCACGTGTTTCTCCAGACGTAAATAACATCCATTTCAATCTGCTGTGCGTTCATCGTGTCATCTTTAACGTTTTCCACCCATCTTCGAAGTAATATTTAACTGGCGCCTGTAACTCTCTGTCTGTATATATCTGTACCTAGATCGTGCTGTACCCGCTGTACATAGTGTGTTGGAATAAAAGTTTGTTAACTGTTGTTGATCAAAACAACAATTTAGCGCGTGAAATTCAAGTGAATTACTCAGTCCGGGCGAATGCTTTAGGCATCATGGGCACCTTCTTGACCTCGATACCGAGGTCCCGGCGCAAATCAATACTCCTCCTTTCACCTCTAGAAAATGCCACGAAAAGCCCGCATTCACTTTGTTTCTCTTCATTCTTCGTTGGTTAACCTTCCCATCTCAATATATGGACCGCTTCTTGAGCGTAACATCGTATGGTTTTCGCTTCCAGCAAGATGTATGGCCCAACTTAGGCGTAGTCTTTCTTTACTAGCGTCCCCAAAATCTTGCCGTTCATTTGACTCTTGTGCCTCCCAATTCCACTGCGATCAGGAAGGAGGCGTATGTAGGATGGACTGGCATGGCTTCTGCGTCGTCTCTGGCCCAATTCAACGTCTCAGAACCCACGGAAAAAGGTCTTGAAACAATCGAGATTGACCCACAGTACTCACAAAGCTTAGGATTTGCTCAAGGAGATATTGTTCGCGTCTCTCCATTTCACTAGAGTTGCAATTGACGCGAATCAGGTTGAAATCGGCTTACTTCATGACATGGCTTTTGCAAAGTCTGTGGCGACCGAACCTTTGACCTCAGACGATTGGGAGATTATTGTATGTCGGTCTATGATTTCGGTTGAATTTCGGTTGATTTGTTGCCCAGGAAATCCATGCATCTCACGTAGAATCTACTCTTCTCTCTCAAGTCCGCGTAGCGAAAGTAGGCCAGGAGATCAATGTGTGGGTGCTGGGCAGGACACGCGTCCGACTCAAGATAGGCACGTTTATCGTGCCTTTTTTGTTCCTACCCTAAATTTAATAACCGTCGTAGTATCTCTTGCTCCCCAAGCCAAAAACGACGCACTTCTTCTAAGTACCAACACCGAAGTCTCCATTTCACCTAAATTGCATGCCAATAGACGCGTTCATGCGAAAGAACCCGCGGTTAATGGAACCGCCGATGCTGTTGTTCCCAAGTCTATACCACAGCCTTTCCAAATCCTCAGAGTCCTTCCAAATCATGTCCTGTCAAAACCCTTAACCGCATACAGTGGATCCGAAGTGATTGGATATGTGTCATCCTCCACTTTAGCTCAATTACTTCCAGCAAGTCGAAATGTGGCAAAGCAACATACATGCTATAAGGTATCTCTTAAGCGTCTTGAGCCTCCTATCAATCCTGTTTCTACGCTACAAACACCAGAAACAGTCCCCGAAACGAAAGTATTGAATCCCAGCGAAAAGATACACAACGTGGAAAACTCGGACAATGCAGAGCGCAGTTACGTATGCGGAAGAGTTGAGTTGATTGGTGGACATATTGTCTTTCCTAGTCTTCCCGCCGGTATAGAGCACTGGGATCTCATCAAGTTTGTGCCTCGTATTGTTGAATATCCTCTTTTTCAAACTCAAGAACTTCTTAGAATAGTGGCGGATAGTTCCGCTGGAACCCTCACGATTTCTGGTGATAATAACACCGAAACTTTAACTCCGCATCCAGAGTAAGGTTTGGTACCCTATGCCAGTATCAGAAAGACTCATTTGCTCGTGTAGAACGGCTGAATTCCTTGCTGGAGTGGACGATATTCTCAAGCGATGTGTCGAGTTCTGTGTAAGGAAAATAGCTATCCACAGTACCAAACTCTCTGTTCCAGGAGGTACGTAGTCTTAGTGAGCCCGATGTTGAAAGTTGTTAACCCGAAGTAGTATCATCCCTTCTCTTAACTGGACGAGCTGGGGTGGGCAAAACATCTATCGTCAAGACTGTGGCAAAGGCTTTACAGCAGAACCCCAAGACTTATACCTGTATGTTGGTTCCTTAGCATGCTTGTCCTATTTCAATTCATTCCCTTTCCAGACACTCATTATGTCGATGTTTCCCCCTACGCCGACAAACCCATTTCTGTCGTTAAACTGCTTTTCAGGTATTGGCTAAAGACAGCTATCTGGCATAAACCCTCCATTCTAGTGTTGGACAATCTTCATGAGCTGTTAGGAATCGAATCCGAGGTTTGCTTGCCCATCTCAAAATAACACGCCCCTCTAATCTTTTTTATAGCAAAGTGATTCATTCCGAACACGTCATGTAACTGAGTTATTTCTGTCAATGTTCTCTTCCTCAGCACGGTCTGCCTCGGTCAACTACCGTGGTATAATTCTACTGGCTACTGCACCATCCTCTGCTGCTCTCCATCCATTGATTGGTACTGCTCATGTCTTTGAGGAAGTGGTCAATGTGACTCCACCAAATAAGGATGCACGTAGAGATGTAAGATCCATCATCATTGTCTCCTGAATACTTTGTTGAATCGTAATTTAGATCCTTGCGAAGATTATACACGATCGTTTGGTTGCGGCAAATGATTTGGCTCAGTCATCCGAAGCCCCAATTAATTTTACATACCTGGCTACCCAAACCGAAGGTTACTCCGCCACAGACTTGCAAGACTTGGCTTCTAGAACCGTGCACCAAGTCACCATGAGATTGGCGAGCGAGAACAAACCAGTGAGTGACCACGTACACTACACGCGCTGTCGTCCTCAGATTCCATTCTAGCCTATCATTACTATGGCAGATTTTGAAATTGCCCGCGCAGATTTTATCCCACTCTCCTTGCGAGATATAAAACTGGAAAAGTCTGACGTGTCCTGGGCAGATATCGGCGGTGAGGCCTGCCCGTGCCCAGGTGTGAAAGACCAGTGATTGATTTCTTTTCCCAAGGTTTGCATGAAACCCGTCGAATACTTCGTGAAACTTTAGAATGGCCAACAAAATATGGTCCTATATTCGCTCAATCGCCACTGCGGCTTCGATCTGGGTTTGCCTTGCCTTCATTGCATTCACGCACGAAACTTATCTTGGGGACAGGCTTCTTCTGTTTGGGTATCCTGGATGCGGCAAGACTCTCCTTGCTTCAGCAGTAGCGAAAGAATGCGGTCTAAATTTCATTGGCATCAAAGGTCCAGAAATTCTGAACAAGTACATCGGTGCTAGTGAGCAGACTGTGAGCTTCCTACTAATACAATGCCGGCATGTTATCTAACTAGATGCCTCGTTACAGGTGAGAGACATCTTCGAACGTGCTAGTTCCGCGAAACCCTGTGTGCTCTTTTTCGACGAGTTTGATTCCATTGCTCCGAAGAGAGGTCACGATAGCACTGGTGTAACAGACCGAGTAGTCAATCAGATGCTAACGCAGATGGATGGCGCGGAAGGCCTCGATGGTGTTTACGTTCTCGCTGCCACTAGGTGCGTATGACGACGTCTTGAATGTGCAGCGATGCTGAGAACAACAGAGTAGTCGACCAGATCTCATAGATTCCGCCCTTCTTCGGCCAGGTCGATTGGATAAATCTCTTCTCTGCAACATGCCGGACGTCCGTGAACGCAAAGACGTACGTTTATGTGAGACAAGTTTCTCATAATACTGATAACTGTCACAAAGATTTTAGAAGCTGTCAGTCGCAAGGTTTCCCTTGCAGCCTCGGTTGACCTCGATGAAATTGCGCAAGCTACCGAAGGATTTTCTGGTGCTGACTTGCAAGCTCTGATATACAATGCACATCTTGAGGTCGTCAATGCTGCGATTGTGTCCTCTCCTTCGGGAAAAGATACTGTCTCCCAACTGAATAAGCGGGCAATAAGATACACCACCATCGGTGGACACTCGAAGACTATTAGAAGCAAAGCCGAAGAATCAGCATTGCAAAGAAAAGTCTGTTGCATCTTTTCTCGTCGACAAATTCTGTTTACATATCTCAATAGCTTCAACAAATACAAGCTGCAAGCCAACCGATACAAGAACGGGCTGATGACCGTGTCGATGCTGTAGCGCACAAGGTGTGTTGTCGAGATTGTTACTACACAACCTTTAGCCAAACTCTGCCCTTCAGCAGCAGATCATGCAAGATCACATCCGCCATGTCCTCAAGACGACCAAGCCTTCTGTTTCCACAGAAGAGCGACAACGCTTGGATAAAATGTGAGCCATTTTCTCAACCTCGTTTTGATTTTCATAAGCCGATATTATTATAAAGATATCGTGCATTCATGTTCGATCGTGGCGATGTACCGTCTGCGCCTTCAGATTATGCTGGTGTAGGAAATAGATCTACACTCATGTAGATGTAAATGATAACAGGTGATATTGATTTTTTTGGGAGTACGGGAATACAGCAACTTCTTATTTTTGAAAAGTCATAGTGTATCTACGGCCCACGCGGTAGTAACCGATCCCAAGCTTCCAAGGTTAACTTCCCTTCGTGCGTAATGACCTCGAAGGCCTCTCGTATATGGACATCCTGTGTTAAAGCTGACCCGATGGCAAGCCTGATGCAAAACTGACCGTTCAAAACAGTCTGAGTAAGGAAAATATCTTTCCGAACACTTATCCTTCCGTAAAATAATTTATTGAGATCATTCAACGCATCTTCTGGAAGGGTTGCTTGATTGAGCGTAGATGGTTTGGGATTGACGCGAAAGACTGAAAGCGCCAACGAAGGAGGAGCACAAAGTGAAAGCATATCCGAGGACGAGACAAGCTCGACAAAAACTTTGTTGAGATCGACTGCCTGCATGATAAGAATTATTCAGGACGGTGATGATCAAGTATATCGAGCTACGATGTATTACCTTGCGGATGTGTTTCTGAAAGCCTTCCACTCCGTATCCCCGTAGAACAAACCATAATTTGAGAGAACGATAACGGCGTCCCAAACCCAGATGCCAATTTCGATAATCAATAACGGTTCCTAGAAAATACTAAGCTGCAGCCTAAATGATGTTTTATTTCTACTCACCAGCGTCTCCTTGCGCTGTGCGCAGAAAGGGAGGAGTGATATCCAAAGCATCAATTAGATACTTTCGATCTCGTACCCACAAAGGACAAGCATCAAAATTTGTGAGCCCCCACTGCAAAGGACCAGGCTTAGTAGACTATTCGATCATAATCCCAAGGAACACTTACTTTGTGAAAGTTTGTAGAGAAAGAATCTGCGATTGCATTGATATCTTTCAGATAGCACATTTCTCGAAACTCAGGGCAGACTAAGGCCATCCCAGCCCATGCCGCGTCGACATGAATTTTGATATCAGGAAAGTCAGTGACTTTTGCTACCTATAAGAGTCTAGTATACTTTTTTCTCGAGTGTCACGTACCCACTGTTCTAATTTCGGCGATATTGTCTACTGCACCGGAAGATGTTGTTCCAATAGTAGCAACTGCAACAAAGAAAGGTAAGAGGAGTGCTCTCGTTGCAACATGTGAATCATTGAACTCAAGATGAAGGGATGAAGGCCCTTTTTCTTGTCTTCCTCCAGCGCACTACGCAGAGTGTGACCTCTCAGCGAGAAATTGTCTTCCTTGGTAACCTCCAAAGCGCGAACAGTAAGTCCGAGGATCACACCAGCCTTTAAACCGAGCGAGTGTGTTTGTGTGGAGGTGTAAATCCTCATGTCTTCTAACTTTGTATCAGGGTGTGCAGCCTTGTAGGCCGTGCGGGCAGCTATGATTGCGACCAGCGCAGCCTCAGAAGCCGTATTCTGTACATCGTCGGCGGATCATTTTTGGTGCCCGGGGTAGCAAAAAGCAACACACCTGGAAGCATCCACCGCCTACGCCTGATGCATTCAAGAAGGAAGAACTTAAACCCAGCATTTTGGAAGCCCAATCGAGGACGATCGATTCTAGTTCGGTGCAAGATGGGCTTGACAGCCACTGACGATTGCCATCAGAGAGTAGATAAAGTAGAGATCCTAGAGGCCACGAACATTGAAACCAGGATTGCTGACGCTACTTGCGTAAAGATCACCCAAAATTCCTTCAAAGCTAAAGCCCTATCTAACAAGTTGAACTCGGTGAGTAGAAATATCGAGGAACGATCGACCTCACAGCAGGAAAATAAGCCAGGAAGGATGGGTGTTGCCAGTGGGTGTATCCTGTTAGTACTGAGAATGGTCGATCAACACGCAGTGGATATATGAATTTTGACCTTTGACAATCAATTTCTGATAATCCTCTGCAATCTGCGAGAAATCCTCCCCAGATTCAGGAGCACTGGCTGGACCAAATACAGCATGATTAGACTGTAACGCAGGGAGTAGTGCCGACTCACAAGGGAGCAAAGGACGTAGATAGCCAGGCTCAACATCCGGGAGAACGGGAAATTTGGATTCCTGCAAAGCATAGTAATAGTCACAAATGCGATCTATTGCCTGGTAACTGAATCGGTGATTAGCTCGATGATAGTGGATCCACAGATACTACATAAATACCCTGCTTTTCTGAACCTGGTAGAAGATCGAAGTCCATCATACGACCAGGCTGGAAATGGAGCGGCTCACTGTTCGATATTCATCTTACACTAAGCCGCAAATTTGAGTATAACTTTTGAGATGATGGAAGCTGAATGCAGGCCGCGGCTGCCCAGAAAAGGATGACTAATGTTCTTTCCGGATTTCTCATTTCAGCGATGACTGGACTCCTGTGTATGTGCTCTCCCGGTGTACAAATATGACTAGCCAAATTGCCTGTGAACGAGCGAATTCGTATCGGCTTGCGGTATTCTTGATTTCAATTACTGGACTTCCAGTCCTCATGGACCCGCAGACATACTTCCTTCCAATAATTAAGTGCCCTGACCTACCTTTTACTTACACAAGGTCATCCAGAACTACTCCAGAAACTCGTAGTAAGGAGATGGAAATTGGTCAATCGATCAATTTTCCAATATTTACCGTTTTAAGGTGACAAGTGTGGCGTTGCACCGCCCTCTGTAGTGCACCAGCGTGTAAACTTGAGCCTCAGAGGGCATATCGTTCGAATTTTGGCGGACTCGGGTGGCGCTGAGCGTGGTTGGATGCTCAATGAAATGTTCAGATGCAGGACGAAATGAAAGTTGTCCTTACAGGCCGCCGCGACGATACCTGCAGTATAATTCATATCCTATCCTGCATATTTGTACATCGACATATATATTATCACACCGCCGCCCGCAAACGCAGACGACCTTCCATCGATGTTCATTGTCAATTTCAATTTCAGTATCTGAGATAGGATGACTAATTTTACTCGGCTCAGCTCAACACCCTCATTTCCAACCAATGTCCTATTACGCACGCTCGTTGGCGAATTCAGGCATCCAGCTTGGTGAATGTCATCCCGACGTTTTTCGGTACATGAAACTGACTCAATATATGCAGCAAACGCGTATCCGCTCGCGGCGTCTTTGCTTCTGGGTTTAGGAGCAATCACTATAGCCAAGTTCTGTTATAGGACCCTTTCAGTTTTCCTGCAGATATTCGTTCTTCCCGGTCAAAGTGTGAGAGATAACCCGTTACAGATTCGTTCAAAGTATTGATGTTCCTACAGCTCAAGCGATACGGTGCGAAGAAGGGAGCATGGGCAATTGTTACAGGTGCCTCGGATGGAATTGGCAAAGAATTTGCGTTCCAGCTGGCTAAAGCAGGCTTTAATGTCTTTTTGGTCGCTAGAAACCTTGAGTTATTGGATACTGCTGCTGCTGAGATTGGTACGTGGCCGTGATCCTGAAATTGGAGGTTCTCAAAAGCTGACTTGTGTGTGTGTGGATTAGCCAGCAAGTACTCCGTGTCAACCCAAACTGCTTCGATAGACTTTGCGAAAGCTGACGATGCTGCCTATGAAATTCTTAGTCAGAAGTTTCAGGGACTTGATGTTGGTGTCTTGGGCAAGCGTTTTCGCGTTCAGAAACTGTTCACTACAATTTACATTCTGCAATAGTCAACAATGTTGGGAAATCGCACGCGATGCCTGTATATCTCGTTGACACACCCAAAGAAGAGATGGCTGACATTGTCTCCATTAATGTAAACGCTACAATGAGAGTCACGTATTCCATTCTTCCTGGCATGATTCAGAGGTGCGTAATCAACGTACTATCCGTCGTAGAATTGATTTCTTACGCGTCATCACAGGAAGCGAGGACTCATATTGAACATAGGCTCTTTCGCAGGAGCCATCCCTTCTCCCATGTTGGCCACTTATTCGGGAACCAAGGCTTTCCTTGCCACTTTCACCAGCGCTCTTGCAGAAGAAGTCCGACAACATGGCATCACCGTGGAACATATCAACACCTACTTTGTGGTACGCCACATACGAGCCTCGCGTTTTTCAAGGTGTTCTGACTTCTGACGCCGATTAGGTATCAAAATTATCCAAGATTCGCAAATCCTCAGCTTTGATTCCCCGTCCAGGACCCTACGTTCGTTCGGTATTGTCAAAAATCGGCCTCCCTTGCGGTGCAGCTTATAGCCGACGACCCAATACTTCAACACCGTACTGGTCTCATGCGCTCATTGACTATGCAATGACTGTGCTAGATATGCCTACCTTGTTAATAAAATATACTCATGGGCTACACAAGGACATCCGGAGGCGCGCCTTGAAGAAGATGGAGAGGGAGGCCAAGGCTCTGTAGACATTTACCCATCGTACAATCACAACCTTTCTTGATGATCTATTCGGTTAAAAGTATAGCATCGCATTCTATTGTCCCTCCGATTTCGTTGGATTAGAATTAATTGTTTTTACCTACTAACATATGGAACACAAGCACACCTACGAAAATGCGAAAATGCGGTGGTATCAAGCACCCTATGAGGTGCTCCTGCCTCATGGTGAATGTGAATAAAAATGTAACGGAAGAGCATAGGGGATATATCAAGATCATACAAGGAATACCCAGCTAGCGGGGAAATGTCGAAAGCGCGTTATGTACACCAATAACAATATCTTCTACTCAAGTTTCATTAGCCCCTTCATCGCATTTGCGATAGCGAAACTCGACTTGGCCATGACCTGGCGCGATTCCTTAGTGACCTCGGGCAGCGCCTGCATCTCACTGAGCGTGTTCGCATGTTCGCTGAGCTCTTGTAAGATTTCGTTCCCTTGCTGAGCAGACGCAGGAGGGAAGTTATCCTTGCAGACAGCGACAATACTAAACACGATCGTTATGATCTGCGTAATATTCTCGTTGAGTGTCGGAGAAGGTGTGGGACTCCGCACTCCAGACAAGACACTCTGAATGGCGTAGACTATTGTTTCGGTTTGGGTTTCTAAATATGGCTGCAGGAAGAGTACACGTTAACCAGCTATCCAAATCGATCAATAGATGGAATGTTTACCTTTACTTCGGCCCAATTATCCTCTGTCCCATCCCCATCGCTAGCTGTGCTCGCAGTATTCGGAGGATGATCAAATATCGGAGGTGGGGAGTTTGTCTTTTCAGAGCTGGAATTATCAGATGGAGTTCGGCGAGCGTGTTCATCAGAGGAACGACCTGATGGATACATCGACGGATTGTCATACCGCGAACTACTGCCAAACGCAGACGATGCAGAACTGCCCTTCCGTTGATGATCCTTCTCATTGACGGATCGGAGGCTTGGTGTAAATCCGTTCGTAGCTGATGGACCAGGGGAATACGTTGATGAGGCAAACTGTTCTTGCTCGGCTTTGGTTGCCTTACGGATGTAGATCAGTTTCCCAATATCTGTAATGGTGGCGGCTACATGACTAGCTGCAGCATCCAATAAACTAACTGGTGACATTCCCGAGCTAGTGGCGTGAGTTTTAGAAGCAGTGACGAGGTTGCTGAGAGTAGCATCAGCTCGTTCGCGTAGCATATGGAGGGTGTCTACGTCAACGTCCGCCCGAGATGGCCTTCTCTCATACGCCCGAACATCATCGATGATATTCGTGACAGCGTTGACAACGTATTTCATGGGAGAGAGGACCCTTGTGGGAGCGTTTGAGCGGCCTGCAGTCAACAGCCCGTCGACGGCGGATAAGAAAGCAGTGACATGTATGTCGAGAATACCACCGTCAGCACTGACAGGGAGTTGGTCTTCAAGTTTGTCTATCTTCGGTGCTTGCAAGAACAGCTGAGATGTGGCTATTGAGAGCGACTGTCAGTCGAGCGCGGAGTAATAACATTATATGGGTTCATACCTTTAACACTCCGCAACTCAGTCTTAGCCTGTTCGTACTTCCGCTTGTACTCTTTCAGCTGATTGTCCAGATCTCGTATGACCACCAGATCCGAGTCTTTGGCAGTCATTAACTCATCGTTGCGTCGAGATAGATCGCTGACTTCGACGAGGAGGCCTTGCATGTCAGAACGCAGTTGCTCGACTACCTCCGCGTCGGCCTAGAAAATGTTGAGAATCACAGCATAGATATTCAAGGTGGTGACATACCGCTCCGCCTCGTCCGTTAGCTCTTTCTTCTTCGAGGCTCTCCAATCTATCTCGCAAAATTTGAAGTTCTTCTTCATCTTCTCGAGCTCGCCGAGACTCTCGCTCCTTTTCTCTCTGTCGTGTCTCTCGAAGATCATCAAGCTCCTTCTGCAAGGCACGCATGGCCGAAGTTTGTTCTTCTACTCTCTAGAAAGAAATCAGTGAGCCATTTCAAGATCGTAGCCCAAGGATGCACATACTCGCAAAACACTGGCTAACTCCTCTTCCAATTGCCGGACCCTCATTTCTGATTCTGATAGTTTGAATTGAGTCTGCTGAGAGTCACCAAGGTCGCGCTGTAAATTTGATATTTGCGTTTGCATGGTGGCTATCCTGAATTCATAATCCCGCCGCATCTTCTCGTTCTCTTCGACGACACTCGCGCGACCACCCATTCTATTAGAATAAGCATTGATGGATCTGTCTGAGTTGGCGGAATTTCGACCATAAGATAATGGCTTGTCGTAAAAGTCGTCACCGCTCCGGGTGGATGGACCATCTTCTTCATCATCAGTCTTAAGCCTTGCACTCAATCCACTGAGACCGACTGCAGGACTGTTGGGACTTAGCGGGCTAGCGTAGTTGCTCGCGCTATCAGGTTCATCATCTGTGAACCCCGGTGAAAAACCGGGAGTCTGGCCCCTGTCACGACTTCTATCCCTCTCATCGTTGGTCGAACTACCACTCTCGCGAGCATCGCGTCCATACGGAACCTCTATATACTCCTCTTCCATTGTACTCGTGTTGGGAATAATCATTCCACTGGTTGCCATAGTACTCTGGGCGGCAGTAGCAGTGCTGTCACTGTTTGCGCTCATACTGGCAGCAGCACTAGGCCGTCGACTGTATTCTCGTTCTCGTTCCCTATCCTCTGATCTCCGGGTAGTTGTATCCTGGGACGCCTTTCGCCGGGATGATATGCTTGAAGCATAATTGTCATCGCTCATCCTTCCGCCATAGAGATCCTCGCTAGGACGGCGACGATCCTGTGATGGTCGCCGACTAGACACGCTGCCGCCATAGCCACTGTCAGACGGGCGATCAGCCGAAGCCCGTCCAGACGTTCGAGAAGTGTTTGCAGCACGAGGAGTGGTTGTGGAAGGAAAGCCAGGGGCAGGATAATCATCATAATTAGATCCAACTGAAGTCCTTCCTGCTGGCTGTGAAAAAAAAGACTATATAATGGTTTCTGACTGCAAGTAAACAGTGAACGCACATCTTCTTTGAATTCCGGATATCTCCTTGCGAGCTCAAAGTAAACATCGCTGGAAAGATCCTCAAATCTGGAAGTCGGAAGCGTGGCCAGCTTCTGTCGAGCCTGGTTACGTTTCGGATGAAATTCTTCTCTGACCGGAAGGAAAGGCACTGAAGACGTAAAAAAAGGTGAGAAACAGACTTAATGGAGAGCAAGGAAATCAACGTGCCTTCTTTGTCGCTCTTTCTGCGGATAAGTTCATCATAGACGTCGGTGGATAGTTCGTGGAATTGTTGAATAGTAAGTCGGGTGAGCTTTTGTCTTGCTGTTGAGCGGGAATTAGGAAGAGCTAAACGAAGATAGTTAACTATTATGAAACTGCAGGGAGTGATAGACGAACCTCGGGCAAGATACGCCGCAAGATACTGGCTTAGTTCATCGAAATGGATCTTGGATATGGAGCGATAGTCGATCTGGGGTACAGGAGGAGCATTTTTGCTGATTGGTCTATACGAATCCGTGCGATAGTTGGAAATGCCCGAAAAGGCAGTGGGCGTCGGCGACGGGGCTCTGGACTGTGAGCGTTTCATTCTGTTCGACAGAAAGTGGCGGCGCGGTTATTATGAGGAAGGGAATCCGAGAAGAGAGTATCTCATTTAGCTTGTTGTTCAACAAATAACCGCTAGCAACTGAACATCCGGTACACACGCCGTGTGAACGAACACGTGTAAAAAACATGTCATACAATAATGAATATTGACGACCGAAAAGGTATACATAGAATTCGACAAGAAAGCCTCTTGTTTGGAGTACATGTACATACATACACGAAGTGCAGAAACAACAAGACAAGATGATATAGTGCAAAGAAGTGCGTGTAGTATACAAATGAACAACAAAGAAGCAAAATAAGAATAATGAAAGCGACGACGACAATGCAGTTCAGAGCAGAGGAAAGTAAACTTTAATGCAAGAGAAAAGAGAGAGGTACAACAATGCACACAAGAAGAAAATATTCAGCATTACTTGCTACCCTTGAGCGACTGCATCAAAGACTTGAGTCCCCCGAACCGTTTCGACGGTGCGCGCGCATTCTCACTGGGTGAAAATCCCATGCGAGTTAATTTAGTGTTACTAGCCAACTCCCGCTCCCGTTTGTCGCGAGTCGAAAAGCTCGAGTTGGGCGCTGTGGACACGCGGAACAAAGAGGGTCCCAGCTCAGTATCCACATCGAATCCTTCCAAAGAGCTTATGCGGCTCAGGTCGTTTTCGAGATCGGGTGTCCGAGAATGATTTGCCCTACGATCAAAGAATTTGGACTGAATCGAGGGACTATCGACATCGGAATCAAACGTTGGTGACGAAACGGAAGCCTCAACGACAGATGCCGAGAGTGAAGGATGATGTGTGAGTTTAGTTCGGTCTATTCGTGCACTATCAATATCTAGGAGGAGGAAATTGAGCATCATTTTTGCTTTGCCCATTGGAAGAAAACATAACCTACCATTGACCGTTGCAATTCGCGAGGCCTCACTATTTGCGTGAGGCCGTCGAATTTGTTGAGAAGACGAGACTGATCCCGACAATTGATCAAGGCTACACTGACGAAGAATTTCCGTTCGTGCTGTCGAACTAGTACTGTCTTCCAACAACTCAGCTGTAACCTGTGCCTTGACCTCTTCTGCCTGCTTCTTCTCCCTCAATCTTCTCTCTAACTCGAGACTTTCACCAAGTGCAGCTAATCTAGCACTTAAAGGCATTGAATCAGTGCTTGAACTGTGTCCATCTGCATGGGCAGAAAGAATATCCTGTTGTGTACGTTGTACCAGTGCCTCAGCTTGGGCATGCGAAGAAACGATATTGACGTCGATGTTCTCTAATGCCGTATTCCCGCGACGTTCATTTATGCCAATAACCGCCACACCTTGTGCGGGACCCGCTTCCAGATAATCATCGTAAGAAACTTCGGGCACATTGATTTTTTCGTTATTGCTCCTTGGTCTAGAATCTGCACTCGATAAATTCAAATATGAACCGCCTTCTGGCGAAACCATAGGAGTTGGTATTGTGCCGCTTCTCCCACTTCCACTAGTGGTGGCACTCGCACTCAAGCTCGGGTTTAATCCACTATCAGCCGTACTCGTGCTACTGACACTGTCACCTCTCATTCGAGAATCAACAGGTGGAGGTGATAATTGCACCTGGGGAGGCGCCACACCGTCCACTTCATCGATTGGCGGAGGCGCGTCAAGGCTAAACGGAAAGTCGGCATGCAATGCAACTGTTGATGTGGGCTCATCTCCTGCTGAAAGTGCAGGCGACAGGGATGACTCGGAAGAGGTGAATGACGAACCCCGGTTGCGAGTCTGAATCCCGAGGCGCGCTGCAATAGACGGCTGGATGGGATGTCCATATTCGTTTTCCTCAGTGACCGTAAAGTCGAAATCACCGATGTTGGCGGGGGCGGAATCTGGAACACGAGCTTTCCATGGCTGCTCCTTTTCCTTTTCTAAAGCCATAGGTTGTAGTCTAGGTGAACCATTTCGTTCATTCTGAAATCGGTTCAGAGATCCGGCACTGATGCATCCTCGAAGAGGTATATTGACAGTCCTCGGAGGTTGCGCGTCGCTTTCTCTTCGTGGGACCACACCGCTCCCAGAAGTAGATGAATCGAACCTCAGTGCACGTGGTTGACTTGACGAAGAAGTCCGGTTATGACCCCGCAGTATACTGGGTCGAGAATTATTCTTGCTGGTTCCTCCAATGATGCTTTCGGTTGTAGATATGTTTCCGGAGCTGCCGTTGTTCGGACCAGTAGAAATTATGATTTCGTCGTCAAATATAGTGCCATTACGATTGCTCGCATTTGAGCCTGACCTATCCCGATGTTGTTCAATATCAGAAGGTCGAAAGCGTCTAGTCGAAAGCTTATTGAAACTGGCGGCAGTCTCGCCATCGGCCTCGTCAAAGGAAATTCCTAGGCCCGTTGGAGGTTCATAGCGCGCAGCGCTCCCCGAAGAACCCGATCGGTCTCGATTAGAATAACGATGATGTTGAGCGGTGATGCCGTGATGCAAATCAGCAGCAAGTGGGACCGAAGGACGAGGAGGAGTGTACGTCTGCTGATGGAATAATGATGATGTCGATGGAGACGTCCGCGTGTGTGAAGAACTTGACCCACCAAACCGAAATCCAACAGCAGGAAGAGGGCCATTTTCGTTCAGCGGAGATGCATTCAGTTGTGGGGAACTTGAAAGAATAGCTGTGAACTTGGACGAATTTGGGCTAGGCGATGGAATAGACGCAGAGCTCTGATACGAGGCAGTCCTCTCTAGCGGAACGCCTCCTGATTCGTTGCCTTTCTTGAAAAGATTCAACAAGGAATATTTGGTCCCTAGTTTTTTTCCGGTACTTCCTCGGCCGAACCCAGTGCCACTTCCATCAGGATCAGGATCCTGCTCAGCGTCAGTACCAGCAGAACGGGGTCTACGTGAATTCCTAGGTTTAGTGAGCGTCGCAGGTTTCTGCGACCGCTGTGAGGAGCTGGAAGGCGTTTGAAATATGTGAGGAAGTGATGGTCTTCGAGACTCTTGGTTGATAGGGCTCGGGCTTGGGCTAAAGCGTCCATCTTCTGATGGAGAAGGTGAGAAGTCACGACGAGCGATGGTTGGAGAAATAGGTGAGGTAGTGCGAGCGTTGTTTGTAAAAGATGACGTAGAACTCAATGCAAGCTTGGAAGAGGGTGTGGAAGTTGAACCAGCCTTGAGTATATTGAGAGCAGTGTCAATTGACCGTTTGACCTGTATATGCTTCCTCGTGTTCGGCTTGATATCGTCCTCGCTACCAGAAGGAGCCTGCGCTACAGACAGAGCCATGGAAATACCCTCATCTGGCTGTACACGTTCTCTTAGATCACGGTCCTTGTCCTTGACCCAATTGTTAAGAACATCAGCGCACTCGAGCCAACCATACTGCTCGGCCAGCATAGCGGGAGTGATTCCGTGTTTATCGCGACGATCTGCGTGCGCGCCTCGCATTAACAAGGTGATTATGACATTCTTGTTGCCGTTGGCTGCCGCAAAATGTAGAGGTGTAGAACCAGTTGTGCCTACAATAGGCGCAGAGGAATCCCGATTCTTCTCATTGGAGTAACGTCGTGGCAATCTTACAGGTTCGTAAGGAGTTAGGCAAATGAAGGAGCGACTGATACATCTAACAGCAAGCTCACCTGGCCGCGTTCACGTCTGCCCCATGGTCAAGCAACAATTTGACTACCTGTTCGTGGCCTCCGGCGCAGGCAGCATGTAAAGGAAGTACACCATCTACCACTGAATTTACTGGTTGACCGCGGGCCAGTGCATATTCGGCAAGACCTTGATTTCCTGAAGCTGCAGCTGAATGCAAATCGTAGTTGGGGACTGGGTACAGACAAGTCAAAGGGAAACAATAGTTTAAGTTACAAACAGTTAGAACGGGATTAGCTCAAGTTAATGCACTTACATTCGGTGACAACGTTGTACTTGGCTTCAGCTCGAAGATTAGCATTGGCCCGCAAAGGGACGGGCATTCTGTCGGTATTTTGGCCAAGAGAGATGGTGTAAATTTTAGTACAAGAGAGAGCCAATAGATACAATGAGAGGTATATTGACCAGGTGAGACTTGATACCAAAACAAGACCAGAGGACAGGGAGACTTGGAGACAAAGGGAATCGTCGACAAAGATAATCGACGAGAAAGAGATGGGAAGATATGACCAAGATATGACAGGAGAGAAAGAAGAGATGTATCCTAAGATTCCGATGAGCCCGTCTCGAATTCGGCACAGATCCGGCATGTGATATGGCATCGGACCTCACTGCCACTATGTTAACACCGCTTTTCTTTCTTTCATTCATTCTTTCCAGACCCAAAGTCACGGTTCTATTCCACTTCCAGGATCCTTCATGCTTCATCTGCCAACAGTTCCTATCAACAATCGTATAAAATTCTTTCTCCTCGAGCAGCAGTCACTGACCTGCTGAATTCGGATGATCGTGAAAATCGGAGAAGAATATAAACATGGATACAAATAATAATTGTCTGAAGCTTCCCGTCGTTGCGTCGCAGGCTTGACTGTGATTGGGCTCATCAAACTAAAACAAAAGAATAGCTATTTATGGTGCAGCGCGCTCGCGTCAACATAGACAAGGACGTTGCTTGGAAAAAAAATTCACCGGGTTATGTGCATGGTCCATCCGTAAACTAAATATAGGTCGTCTCTCCTCACCAGTGCAAATCTTTACGAATCCAATCCTAGAACATCTGATACAAAGTGCGACCATCTAGAAAATCTCTTCATCTTGTTACCGAAATGCGAATCCGTTTGTTCGTCGTTCGTAAATCTTCGCTTTACTGGATCAGGCTTCTTGATATAATATGTAGAATATGTGGTTAACATATACTCGAACAACATACTGTCACGAAGTTCTTTCTCAACTGGTTCACATCTTTCTGATTTTTCCTCTCGATCTTTCAATCAATCAATGATCATCCAACCCCTTGAATCGTTCTGCGGCGTTCTGCTTTCCGCGGTCAACTCCAAGGATGAGCGTGTACTTGGCGCTAGAACATTCCTACTACAATCTTATCATTCTTGCTGAAGATTCACCTAGATATACTCTACTATTTCCGCACTAGCTTCAATGATGTATTCAAATTCCTACAAGATAATCTTGTATCTCATGCAACTCCAGTGCAACTCCATTCCGATATAAGGTTACATACCCGTGGACGGTTTTCTTTGATTTTTAACATATCCGAAATGCAGGCGCTCTGCACACTCCAGTACAATCTCGTCGGAAGCATTAGCTTGGCCTACCGCACTTTGTCCACCCTTTTCTCACTAGCATGAGATCTTCTCCTTCAATATCTCGAAGAGGAGCCGATGAACCATATCGTGCCGCATCCTTTCCTCGCTGAGCAGCGTATTGGATATGGAGGACGGAGCAAACTGTAGAGGGCGTACAGATTCCGAAATGTCGACCCGCGAATTTTCTCATCTTCGGACTGTTCGTTGTCGACCAGCACCTTCACCACTAGGATTCTAAAATGCTATTCAGAGATAAGCTGAATCGCAGTCAGCTGTTCAACTTGGCCTCAATGCATATTTGTCGGCGGAGGTGGAAGGTGCAATCAGATACATGTATGGATTTTGACCGACTGAACTTTACTTGGAGCTTGCTAGTCTCACCTGTGTGGTATGACACGACGATCCCGGTGTCAATGAGGGGAGATTTCAAACACAATGAATATGTTAATTAACAAAGGTGCAGTAAACATGGTACATAATTGATTCTTTATCGCGAAGTGTCAAAATCATTGAAGTATAAAGAGCATCGTACGGTTCGTACCATTACGCTGGCCTCAACCCAAGCAGCTTGAACAGATTTTAGTCAACGTATTTTGGTCAACGCCGAGTCTCCGTGTACAATTCACGTTATGCAGGTAAAGTCATATTCTGTACACGACAAGCTTAAGTACGCCACATTGATTGAGTGATCATGATGCTCACTGCTCGCATCCTCGATGAGATGGTTTGATTGTTCCATGACGACTTGGCGGTAAAACGGTCTTGGTGTAAGCTGTACGAGGAGGAGTTGTGATTCAGCGTTGATACATGAGGCCTAATGGTCTGCTGCTAATCGTGTCATGGACACTACAGCCCACAGGTTGCTTCACGTAGCACTCGGGATCATAGCGCAAAATGACCTACGACTCATAAATAGGTCTCATTTTGTCGGAGAATGCTCTACTATATGCGCACTTTCCAAGGGAAATTATTAGAATTAAGTCCTAGGATGTTACATCATTTTATGGGGGCCCAGCTGGGCAAGTGCATATTAGCACCCAACGAACACGACATTCTGCCTATCATGCACATTGTACACCTTTGTATACCCGGTACAATCTGGTATATCCATAGACATGACAGCCGTAAAATACCAAGAAATACTTGCGAGTACGTACATTGCAATCAATTCTTCCCTGATAGACTGACGTCTGGGGTGGGATGTAGATCTACAGCAACGGCTCCTGAGCCAGGTGCGAGCTCGTCGAAGTCCTTCCCCTCACGTCCCGGGGACTGTGGTGAGGTTCCACACCAAGATACTCCCCGGACTGTGCGGTGTTCAGATCTTGGACCAAGCCGTTTAATATACCTTCCTTCCTTCCCTACTCTTGGGCCCTTCAACGACTTTGAGAATTGCGTTCAGTTTTGTGTCCCCCAGCTCTATAGTTGACAGATATCCGGGATTGAGCATATAGTATGATATACATTTTTCTTAGACACCACAACCAGGTTTGTTGACCGTATCTCGTTCTCAAATCGGGATGCGCGGATATACGCAGTGTAGAAAGCGAACAAAACATAGCAGTTGCAGAAGTCGAGAATCCGGAGCCATAAACATATCAATACATAGCATAGAACTGCATGTTCAGACAACATCTACCGTTTCCTCTTGAGGAGATTTTTCTTCGTATCGACGCAGAGGTGACTTTTCTCCAGGGTAGCGTGTTCAGGAGTATCGAATTCAATTCCAAGGTCTTCTGAAAGGATCGTAGCGTCCTGAGGAGGTAAGGAATCGGTTGCGAGTTGCCAGAACCTGATGATATATGAGTAAGATCTGAAGAATCAAAGCGATCCATGCAGTAATGACTGACGAATTGAATGTCTTCTTCCGTCGTATCCATTCCTCTCTCCACTTCAGCCAGTCAGCATCGATCTGAGCGATTTCCTCGGCAGATATAGGCGGCGCGCCGGAGCGTAACGGTTGAAGCAAGACGGTCCGTTTAGCGATCTGAGGATCAACACTCAAAAAACAGCCGAACATAGCTTCGACTTAGGACCTTACCGCATCCTTGAGAGACGCAAGTTGCTCGTCTAACTCGGAATCAGAGGGCAGGTTCTTGATTTTGGTGAGTTCTATCAGGATGTTAATGACTTCAGGAGATGTACATGTTTGAGAGTAGATATACCAGTGGTGGCTGCTTTGATTTGCAACGCGATTGCTTTGTTTTCCTCGTCTAGTCTCTTACATTCTTCCTCGAGGGCAGATATCTTCTCAGGCGACAACGTATCAATTTTCGCTTGATTGGCAACAAAGAATGTCGTTTTCCCTGAAATAGTTGAAATAGTTGTTGTATCCGGCCTTATTCTGGGTAAAACGCGACGAGGACGCACCGTAGTTCTTTTGAACCAGCTCTCCCTTCTCTGCAAGCGCTACTAGTATTTTCTGTGTCGCGGCTTTAGGAACCGCGCCTTTGAGATTTGCAGCCACGTCCACAGCGCCGTATGGACGATTCATCTTGTACGAAGACGCGTATCAATGCGTTATTACAAAAATAAATGCAGCAAAATGCAACTGAACTCGTCTAACATATTCCAATACTTTGTTTTCGGCTTAGAGTATCTAAGTGAAAAGATGATGATTAAAAATAGTATTCAGACTAACCTTCTTGACCCTTAAGGACCTTCACCTCGGATTTCTGTTTGCTCGCCATCGTCAATTTGAGCTGTGAGCAAAATGCTAGAAGTGGAATTTGAACGCGTCAAAAATGTTCCGTTTAATCACATGGCATCTTTACTCAGCGCGCGGAGCACCGAATTCGTGCACGGACGCCTTTTCTCTTCTTACACTGACGACGACTGTAGAGCCGACGAGAACCTGGTCAATTTTGGAAGTCGTATGAGACCCAGCGGTTGCCTTGCAAATGAGTTCAGATGTCTCCGCTACACAAGATAAACGGAGTTTACACTATATCGTTCGGTCGGGTCTAGCAGGAGGAGTTGCTGGTTGTCTTGTACGTCCGCTAGTTATCTTCTGTCGAATATAGCACTGATGATGTGACTGTCAGGCGAAGACTGTAGTTGCACCATTAGACCGAGTAAAGATTCTATTTCAGGCTTCAAATCCTGATTTTCAGAAGTATGCGGGTGCGCCAGATACTGTCATTTCGTAGAATAATATTGATCTTCTGAAGGGACCTGGAGTGGTGCCTTTCGGGCTGGCTCTGATATCTACAAGTCCTCCGGAGCGCGCGGACTGTTCCAAGGTCACTCAGTGACCTTACTTCGCATATTTCCCTATGCTGCCATCAAGTATATGGCCTATGACCAAGTCCATCACGTTGGTATAAATTTTCCCCCAATATTTTTTCAATCAGAACTGAACTCTCTTTCTACTAAGTATTTAATGCCAACTCGAGATAAGGAAACCAATTTTCGTAGATTTTCCGCTGGCTCAATATCCGGTATGTGATGTCGACTCTAACTAGCATATTGGGGCGCTTACAACCGGATCTTAGGACTGATATCAGTATTATTCACTTATCCTTTGGAAGTTTTTCGTGTTCGACTAGCTTTCCACACGAAATTCCCGGAACAGTCCAACAATTCCCTCCTTCGTTCCTTTAAACAAATTTATCACGAACAAGCTACTGATAGCCGTCCAGCATCTGGACTGACGCCCAACACGAACTATTACTTCAAACAATACCCTATCCTGAAATTCTATCGCGGATTTTCAGCTACACTCATTGGAATGATACCGTACGCCGGGGTATCCTTCTTGAGTTGGGGGTACTTACGCGCGCGTTTTCTCCCTCCGCCCAAGGAAGGCAAGATAAAATCAACGCCTGTTGCTGATCTGACAATAGGTGCTGCGTCAGGTGCAATGGCACAGACCGCGTCTTACCCTTTTGAAGTCATAAGAAGGAGAATGCAAGTTGGAGGAATAACGCAGCCCAACAGATGGCTACAATGGGGAGAGACTGTACACGCTATATGGGCTTCATCCGGCTGGAGAGGATTTTATGTCGGACTCAGCATAGGTTATCTGAAAGTCATTCCAATGACTGCGGTGAGTTTCGCAGTTTGGCAAAGTGGAAAACGTTTTCTGGGTGTTATTGTTTGAATTTTGCTTCTGTTGTACGTTATTCTAGTCACTTTATCCTATTTCACATTGTATCTTCGGAAATCCCTGCTTTCCTCACATCACGCCGTAGCATTTCTTCTAACATCTTTATATGGGACTTGATACATGTGTAGCATCCAATCGAAAATCAGCCATTCTGCCACAGAACAGCCTACCTGAACCATCGTTATAAAATATGAGGCGACATTCCGTTGAAATATGCAATGATGGACCCCCAGAGGTGTCAAACAACTTTGCCAATGTCCCGTTTGCTCGGCGCAAACCAGCAAAACCTCCCGTACCACCAAAAGTGGTTACTGAATCAGAGAACATCCATTGTCCTTGAGCGGCAGCTTGATGTTAGCTGAAGCTACGAGAGCTTGCTCCGGCTAGCGTAAGTGTTAGATAAGGCAATGGGAGTAGGTTTTAAAGTTGGGTAGAAACTCTAGTTCAGACGGCCCGGCAGCGACAAGTAATTACCAAACTTGTGTGCGCGTCAATTAGTCTCTTGCTCGTCGCATCCATCTCAGTACACAAGAATTCACTCGTTCTTTCTCTTATCACTAAGCATTCGTTTTTTGGCCCCACCCACCATTCCCCTATTTATTTAGCTCACGCTTGGTATGTTTGGGTTCATGTGATATCTCTCCTTCACACCCTTGCACTCCTTGCGTACTGGATTCGACGTCGATGGCCTGCTACGTATTGGTTTTGGATTTCCTTTCCAAACCATTATCTGTCTTAGCCCTGCTTTGCGGGACGTCGTTTCCCCCGCAACTACACGATATCATTGACTGACATCGGGTTATTACAGAATACATTTGACCTTTCCCTCTATACGCGTACGAAAGGATATTATCGGCCCATTGCCTTATGCAACCACATACATATTATCCTTTTAACCGGCCCAATGCACTCCTCATTCATACACACATCTGTTCGAGCAGGTCATGAATTACAGCCTGTCTGAGGCTTCCTTGAGGTCCTTGCTGGCCCTTGACTACATAGCCTTTGCTTGGATTGGGAAACGTTCCACCCTGAAACAACTCGCCATATGCGAAGTGCCGGGTCCTTGGCAAGTTGGAAGGTAAGTACCTCACTTTCCGGAAACACTACTCGCCTGATGGTGTTCCCAGGTGTCATCCCAGCGTCACGATCATTGGGCGGAAGTGGAGGCTCATTATGATCTCCGTAAAATGCTCATGAGTGATGTTCAAGCTTGTTCAAGCCTGTTCAAGTTTACCAAACTAACCCAGTATGCAAATCAATTAACAAAGGTCAACAACAGTTAACAGCTGCCCTGAATTTCATTTGTTGCATGTTCGTGCGGGATATCTGCTGCAATTTTGTCAGACATTGAGCAAGATTGACTTTTTGTTTGAGCTCAAGGGTGCGCAAATTGTATCAGATTGTATTTCCATGGGTTTCCTGGTATACAAGCTTCACATAAGTAACCGCTGTAGAGGAGGCCATAGGGAGGCCACGGGGGGCGATGAGGGGGGTGCAGGATTATATCTAAGACCTATTCAGTTGAAGTGAGGGATTTCGATAATCACTGAATCGACTTTTCAAGGGATATCCGAAACTATCAATGACTGCAGCAATGCCCGACAGATTCCGAATCATGGTGAATCACTGTGCACATATAAAAGGCATACACAGAGGCAGATTTTCCCTAGCAGCTGCTGGTCAGTTTCCCTTCGTGTTACCCGCTTTTCCTACTCTTGTCTTAATTCTTATCGCCCTATTTCTCCAAATAACACCTCCTCTCCATTGTGCAATTATGCGCCTTGATTTCGCATATATTGTTGCAGCTCTCTTAACATCTGCTGCCAATGTGCATGCCGCACCTTTGACTGTGGGTCATTGGCTGACTTGATTTCTATACATAATACTAAATTCCTTTCTCTTTTGGTGTAGGCCGCTAGTGGTAGCAGCAGTTCCGGCCTCGGTATCAGAAGACGCACCCAGAATACTGGTCTCGTGTACATTAGATTGACCGGTCTATGTGGAGGAGTTGATTTTGACTTGCCAAGTTCTCAACTTAACAACGGAGCGATTGAGACGCGAGTGACAACTGCGCTCAACAAATACCTCTCAGTTCATCCAAGCAAGATGCGATTTCTCAACGAATACCACCATACCTATGGGCCGGAACCGCCAGTTGGCAAAGGACCATCCGAGATTCTAGTTTTGGTCAATGAATATGACAACTCACGCGAAACTTTCCTCTCCATCGACAGAGATTCTGTTGCCAGTAAACCAAGCACCGTAGGGTAACATGTGTCATGTGAGTTGTCCTTCCGCTTCGAGTAGCGATGTATGTGCATTCTTACTCCTATACTGTCCTAGGCACTGCACATTTAGTACTATATCATATGCAATACAGAGCATTATAATCAAGATGATAGAGTCACCTTTCACCTCATGTTTTTTTTACTATCACCATAGCTGAAGGCAACTGTGTGGAACAGCCTTCTACGATTTCCCAAAGTTCAAAAAGGCATGCATCAATATTGGTAACACATAAGCTGTCGAATGTGCTGCTTCAACTCTGAAAGTATCTAGACCTGGGCAGTTCCTGAAAATATTGGTTGTATGTAAATGTACATTGGGAGACATTGGGAAAGCAATGGCCAGGGTCAGCCACCTTGAGTTCTGAGCAGGCTTTGGCGCACCGGGGGGGTCCTGTTTTTGATACAACATATAAAGAGTATGAATTCCTGCCTACTAAATATCATATGTTACAAGTGTCTATGTATGCGTTGTCACTCGTGTATTAATGTTCGTGAGCAATACCGTGGAAGCAGGCGTCATTGGGAAGTCCTTGTATGTTTATATCGATAACTTCGTTTTAATGCAGTTGTAATCTTTGTGAGTCTTGGAGATTCGGGTTGGTTAAACGCAATTGAAATTAATCGTATACACCACGCACCTTCGATAGCTTCATCAGGCTCAGGCATACGTTTCGGAAGCGGTACATCCTCTTCGATAACCTCAAACGTCTCCTCCGAAATTAACTTCTCTCTCACCATCTTCAGAAGCAATTCTCTCATCCAAACTCGACATCCATTGATCACCGATGTTTTATCGAATTCAATTTCATTTGCAAGGCGCAACAAAAGCTGCCGCTCAGCACGAGTGAAGCTACCCAGGTAATACTGTGTATGCGATTCGAGAGTGGCGGGATTACGAAGCTTGGCGACGAGCGAATCAAAGACGAATTTTCCTCGAATGCCGCTGAGTTGGACGATTTGGGTTACTGGATTATCGGCGAGCGTTCCGTTAACCTATTTCGTTGAAGTATACTACTTCAGCAAACTCCCCGAAATCGGAAAAGCATATACTACCCAGTGGATCACAACGTGCCTCTCTCGGCCGTCGAAATTGTGGCCGTGAGCTATGAAGAAAGGGTCAAACTTGATTCACGATTCGACGACTTATGGCCACCTTGCAAGTAGACGTCCTTCTCTGTATTGTCGTCGGGGGTGAATGCGTAGTAATTTCTACTCACTTGTCGCGACATATAGAGGTAGATCGCCCTAGAAATTTACTGTCAGCGGAAATTTTCAGAAACAGATACGATGGATGTGCCTAACCGTTTTCAGTATTTCAGAAGCAATCGTGAGCGAAATATGTACGTAGCAGGCATAGATCAAGAACTGCTATAGAAAAAAGGCCAGACTATCGGCGTATCTCGAAAATATGAAGACAGAAGAAGACCAAGAAAACAAAGATGTTTCAAGAAATGCTGACATCATCGAAAATCATTCGGTCATATCCGGTTTTCTACAAACAGTAGCTACTTGATAAAGCGACTAACAGACGAAGCAGTAGAAGGTGCTGCGTGAAAAAGGCAGTTTGGAATATAGAAGAGAACCAATTGCGTAAAGCAAAAACTAGAAAGCCTGTAGATGTAGACAACAGGTACTGTAGATACAGCAGATGGGTAGCAGCGATAACGGTTTCGATGATTTTCGGGCGTGGTTGATGATAGCACGCACTTAGAGTTGTGATCCTATCCACAGCCGAGCAACACCGTCTAAGAGACCTTGCAGCGCTCTTGTAGCATGTGGGACATGCATTACTGATATTCGTTCGGTAAAATGGGAATCCGGCACGTCAAGAAAACCTTCACCGCCATGGGTCCTCAAAGGTTGTACAGCAGCGTTCCCATTAGACGATGAAAAGTAGCAATTTGATTATCAAGTCGAGGGCCAGGAAAGATCATGCTCAGGACCTGACTCCAGCCCTTGGACTGTTCGCTGTCATCGTACATCCGACTATATTCCCAAAATTCCGGATAGAACCCTGCCATGGACCAATCGACGATCCCAGTAATAGTAGAGCCTTCAACGAGTATGTTACGGGGTACCAGGTCGCCGTGAGTAAAGTTGACGGGGCAGTCCTGAGGAAAATTGGCAAGTAATTCCTTTGCATATTCCTCGGTACCAAACGTCATCAACAATTGGTGATAATGGTCGATGAAGTCAGAGACCTTGGTCCAAGCATTCTGAGGTTTGACGGCGTAGGGGAAGAAGTATGAGTTTTGGAAAGGGCCTCCCGAAACAGATCCAATATGGGGTGCAGGTACAGAATGCATATCAGCGAGTATAGCCTTTATCTGGGAGGCGACGTGCTCGAGCTGAAGAGGAGTAAAGCTGTCGATCACCTCCTTTAGCTGAACGCCTTGGATCTCCTCCATACAAATATACCATACTTGCGGTAACTCCTCTGTACGCGGATCCCAAAGCGTTGACTGACGAACGTCACCTGGGTGATGCAGCACTCGCGGGACCCGAATAGAGAGATGATCCCTAGCAAAATTCAAACAGTTCACTTCCTCTGCTAAGTCCCCTCTGTATTTGATCACTACGCCTGGCGCGGTGCGAACGACTTTACTGCCTCCTAATTTAGGCTGATAGACGATATTCTCTGAAGGCAGATCGTTCAAATCCTGGTATGATTTCGGCAACCACAGAGGCATTTCGTGCATTCTGAGCTTTGCTAGATGAGCTGAAGGAGCCTAAAAGTAAGAAAAGGAATGGTAACTCGTAGAAGAAAACTTGCGTGTAGTATAAGTACTAGTTCGATGATCGGCTTTAGACTGTGTGGCGTTGTGTCGATTATGAAAAGGGAGGGGGAGGGTATAATGTCGATAATGGGGAGGAAAAATTGATAAACATATGTGAGTGGTGGTTGAATCGAAAGGAAGAGATGGTTCGCGACTCCGGAACGCGGCCCGACTGATAATTTGGACCTATGCATGGTTATTTTTTCATTTTTCCTTTCCTTTCCTTTCTTTTCTTACGGGTCTACACTTCCCTCTTTGACAGCGGTAGTTAAGCTAGCGCAGGTGCTCTGGTCCTGTGGATACCTCGTTTACTCTTTGAGACCACTTTGGTTCATAGCGCTACTTCTTCAACATCCTTCCTTCTACAGAAGCTCAGATTCTGGTCTAACTTTTCTCTCTCGTGACATTGCTACGTACCTACAGCTCCTGACTGTCGAACTGGAACTCCTTACAACTCTCATCCGTACTAGGTGGAATGAAGCCAACTGAAGTCAATCAATCCCAAGAACATCCCTTCTCACTTGTGGCTACTCGTGGTCATCTATCTATCCGATTCTGATCATGTCAACTTTGATAAACTGGCTTCTCATCCTTGTTACGCCATCGGCGTCGGTTAAATGAACGACGAGAGGACGGGAGATGCTTGCGAAAGAGTTCAATGAAATCACCGCTTAAAGATTGGTTCCTCTTTCATGGGAAGCCGACTGGATCACTCCAGGATCACTCTACTTATATCTGTATCCTGAATCTTGTTCTCGTCGTCGTGGACACTCGGTGTTTCATATCTACTTTGTCCCGACATACGAGTATGTACATAGATGTACATACGAATATGAACTTTGAAGGCAGGGCCTGCAGGACTTGAAGAGGCTTGAATCTGAATTATCGGCCTTACTGCACGACGGCTATAACTGAGAAGTTAGGCTTGTGCTGCGGCGAAGAAACCCCGATTATCGTGTCGGTGGTCGACAGCGTCCGAGAGGGATCTTTATACTTGGTAACGGACTGCTCTGCAAACTTGCATATACGGTGTTTATATATCTACCGCAGCATTGAATATTGAATCTTTGAGATAATGAGCACTGGAATAAATCTATGTACATATGTACATAGGATAGTAAAATCTTGAAGTTGTGACTGTGCCTGCCGTAAGCTAGTAAGCAGTGAAATGAGAGTTTCCGGTGCTCTCTTTCTCAACTCCATATCCTCTGGTTAAGGTGTTTCTATACCGTCCTTAATCGTATTATTTTCTTCTCTATATTCTTTCTATTCTTATAGCGCATCCTTACACTTCTGTCTTGCTTTCTTCGCCTCTGGAGCGGCCTCTTTCCCCAGCTAACTCATAATGACCTCTCAAAATCCTGTATGTTTCTCTCCCGCTCCAGGCGTTCAAGGTTTTAATCGCTGACCCACCTTCTGATGCATTAATAGATCCGACGAAAACTGGTTATAGTAGGCGATGGCACGCAATAGTCACCCGTACATTTCGACCTATCCGCTGACCATTTGTCTTTTTCTACCAGGTGCTTGTGGAAAGACGTCTTTGCTGTGTTCCTTTGCGCTAGGAGAGTTTCCTAAAGAATATGTACGTGTTGGGCTCTCTTTGTCTGATGTCCCGGACCTCATCAATTTATCTTATAGCAACCCAGTGCGCAGTCAACCAAGTCATTCGCCGCCTGTCCCACTGACTTTCTTTTTCCCTCTCAGCTGTCTTCGATAACTATGTCGCTGAAATAAGACTTGATGAGAAGCCTGTCCAATTAGCACTATGGGATACTGCGTGAGTTATTGTTATTGACTTTGACATTGATCTACAAATTTTACAAATGAATCGAATTTCACAGTGGCCAGGAGGAATATGAAGCAAGTCGTCTGTCCTTCGTTTATAGAACTCAACGGTACTAAAACGGCCTTCTTCAGCGCTTACGACCCATGTCATATTCAAAGTCCCATGTCATTCTCATCGCATTTGCCCTTGACACCCCTGATTCTTTGGAGAATGTAGAAACCAAGGTACGTTGTCAATAGCTTCAATCCTACCGCGTGCGTAACATACTCCCACAGTGGATAGAAGAGGTCCGTTCGATCTGTGGTCCTACAATCCCTGTCATTCTCGTCGGTTGTAAAGCCGATCTTCGGCCAAGTCCTACACATCCCAACACGCCTGACAATCCCGCTCCCTACGTCACTCGCGAGATGGGAGAGCGCGTTGCTCAAGTGATAGGTGCTCGTGCCTACAAAGAGTGTTCCGCTTTGAAGATCGAAGGTGTTGACGATGTTTTCGAGACCGCCACTCGTGCCAGCATGCTAATGCGTGACGGCGCGCAGTCAAACTCTAACACGGACGGTCGTCACCATCGACGGAAAAGTAGTACGAAGAGTGCCCTGCAGGAGGATACTGGAAACGGGTGGAAGTGCTGCGTTGTGTGCTAAATTGTTTTCCCAATCTGTGTGGAAACTAGAAGGACTGGATTCGACTGCTTCATCGATTTCGCTCCTTGTTGTCTTTCCTACTCCTTCGCTCACGTTGTCAACGGCCTAACTATGATCCCTTTTAACGTCGTGGCTTTTTCTCTCTGACTCCTCCTCGATTTCACTGAACTTACCGTTGTTTCTTATTCATGTCCTTTCGTTTCTTGCTTTACCTTTTCTTCGTTGATCTTACCAGTATATTCTGTCCATAGACTCTAATCTTTTCATTCTCATTCTCACGGTTACCGACGAGCCCCATGCAAGAATGTTGAAGCGACGATCAGCATGGATTTTATTGACACGCTCGGTATCCACATTTGCTCCAATGGGACATCTTGTTTTCAAGTTGAATACAACAAGTGAATTTCACAATCTTTACATGTCAGACTCTGGCTGGGCTGTCCTGACTCAACTCTTTGGTCCTTGGAGCTGGAAGGAATTCAAAGGTAGGCAGCGCTGACTTGGTCACGTGCCCATGACCTCCGGAATCGTCTTGACTCAGCTTTAGCCACCATGTCAGATACGTCGAGTAAATAGATTATTTCATCCTCGTAGGTACATTTCAACTATAATGCCTACCTGGGTCACTGAGGTTCTGCCGAGGGAGTCATACACTCCTGCGTCTATCCAAAATTCAGGAAGTTCCTTCGAACTGAATCTTAGCGTTGGCCTGGGCGGTCGGCTGCTGTTGGCTGTTCAAGGCAGAGGTACCGCAGAATATTGAGAAATTGACTGAAAAAGCCCACAAGAAATATGTAAGAGATAATCCGCTACGCTGTCGTCACTCCCTCGTCGTCAACACAAGCGATGTGGAACTTATGGCTAGCGACTGACAAATTGAAATTCCATGTCGAAAACTTATACCCCTATCTGTGTCAAGACTTCGATACTCTCCAAGCGGCCAGAAAAGCAGACCATCGAAGCGAAGTAAAACAGTAGTAGAACTACCTTTCGATGACGTTTTGAGAATGGTATTTTCGCAGGATGGAAGTTCAGCATGATATGACAAACATCGGTAAAGCATTTATCTATAGCTCCCCGTCTGACACATTTTGTACAAGAATGGAGGTTCAGGTTGATTTGGCCTCGTTCGACCCTACCGGCCTTGACACGTTTCCAAACTCTCCGGCCAAAATTGACGATGCTGCATTCGTTGCGCTGGAACGACGTGTTCCATCCTCGCCGATCCTGCAATATCTTCAGAGGTCGTACTTGGCCAGCCCTGTCGAATACAAACAGGAGTAAAATGGTGAAATCCGACAAACGATCTTGTCCGTCGGGCATTTATAAACTGTGAACCGTCTGCTGGAGTTGGAGCAAATGATAAATGTCTCTGTTAGCATTCATCGCGAGTCTGGCAAAGTAGATCTTGTATTGAGCACCTACATGAAAAATGGCACAGTGAGTACTCCATTTACTCGGTTTGATGCATTCTTGGACTCTTGGCACAAGGTTATGTCTACTATTATCAAAAACTACCGCAAGCATTTGATACATCAGAAAGCTTTGGATTTATCATCTTCTACTGTTTTCTCTGCCACCTGAGAGAGTACAACAAAGGGCTTGTCGACAGGGTGGGCAAAGTAGACCCCAGTCGACTGCCCCTGGCCTCCGGCAACCCATTTGCGAAACATCATGAGCGGAAGCCTAGGAAGCGCCAACATACAATGGACCCGATTGATGAGTGGGGAGAGGGGGGAAGTATCCCTTTTGAAACTATGGGCAATGGCAGTCAATGTGACGATTACCTGTCAGAGTATGGGGCCAATGCGGTTATTATCAAGGTCAATGAGGACGATGAGGACTAGAAAACGTTGGATGAACTAAGATTGGAGCTGCTTGGTCTATGGAAGCGCGGGTTTTTGGCCGAGAGCAAGATTGTGGAGATTTCACCGCTGGTAAGTTGTTGAGGTTTTTTGATTATTGGTATGTACAATATTAAATGTAGAAAATACATTGGGCATGCTCACAGTAGCGTCGCCTTGGACATACCAAACTTCTTGGTGATGGAGATAATTTTAGTTCACCTAAAAGAAAATAACAAGTTAGGTCATGAAATTTTAGCAAAAGTAGTTTCCAAGATCTTCGATGGTAGAGGTAGCTTTTCCTCTTGCTTTGGTCAACGTGATTCCCAATGGGCACAATGACTGTATCGCTGGGCTTCAAAATAATTTAAAATTCAAACGACTTTGGATGCGTACGATTAATTAATACGTGCCTCCCGCTGCATCAAATAACGTCCAACACCAGTCCAACACCTTGTTCAGGCTGTTATCAGCTGGTGTTGATTTTTTAGGGCGATAGAGATGAAGAAGATATAACTGGCTTTTCGCTGGATCGCCGCCTATCGCCGCCTAGTGCGGCGACCCATTCTCCCCTTGGGCCATCCCGAATCAGGCCTTGAACCTCACACCTTCTGTGCCATTATCAGAATATTCTTCGGCGACAGCAACGAGCAGGCATAACTTTCCATTCTAAACCTCCCTTCAGCTTACATGCTAACGGGATTGTGCGATGGACAGTTATTTCTCCACCCGAACGCCCAACTTCCCAGGAAAAAAATTGCAGGACTTTTTGGGGACGGCATGCAACCCGAACCTAGGGTACGTTGAAAATCAGCTGAGAAACCATTGAAGAGGAAGAAATGGAATGGAGGAAGTTACGCCCCGGCGCTGAGATTTCCGACTAACAAATCAGCTTAAACTATAGAAATCCGAGAAGTCTGCGACCCGTTACAAGTTTCGCATGGTTTCTTTCAGCAACGAACTGGTCATGAGCAAGTAGGTAAACCAGCGACCTGATGTACAAGAAGGTTTACGAATATGCTTGCAACCTAGCTCCATCATAATTGGGACGGTGAAATGGAGAATGAGATCAACCATTGAAATTTGCGAACGCTGGTTGAGAGCGCAGTTCCGAGCTTCCGAGGGGAGGTTGAGAAGGTCACCGTTGCCAAACGCAGGTTAAATCTGAGTTTTAATTATCCAGAAAGGATGAACGGAATTTCCGACATTGCTACTTCCCGCGCAATGCGCAATGTTTATCACTGAATACAGGCTCATGACAGATTTCCCTTCCATGGTTTAGGCTGATATTTTGTGTCACAGGTTCCTATTGTCCCATGGTTCGAACACCTGCTCGAGCTGGCTCATAATCTCATCAGAGGGATGGGCGGGCTTGGGCGGGGCTGTCTCGAGGTTTAGGATGTACATGGATGTTGAATCGGTTCGGATGGCCGATTCATTTTTTGCGTTGTGTCTTGACTTTTCGGCTCCGAGTCTCTGAGAAGGTTTTGTCAATGGAGTCTGGGTTACAAGCGCTCTGAGTTCCCGACCCCGGACAATCTGAGTAGAGATTTCCGCGATGCAATCTAGAGCATGAGACGTACCGATAGTATACATTATTATAATTAGTTCTAACAAATCTTTGTTTCTTTTCCTATGTTTTGAGTTCCCAACTGACTCCACATCCACACCCACTACCTTTCGAATGCGGGTTTTCGGATATTCGGAAACTACTCCCAATAAGTTCAGTCGCGAAATCTATCGTGGCCCCATTCAGTAAAGTAAGTGAGACGGCATCGACAAGGATATTTGAAGGTTTGATTGTAGGGTGCGAGAAATGACTTGAATGAATGAAATATATCAAAGGGACCTTGACCGTATTTGGGTTCAAGAACTTACTAATCATCCAAAGACCGACTCTTCGCTAACTCCATTTTGTACTGGTAGCCATGACATCCCCCAGATTCTACCGCCACCCTCAGAGCAGCATCTGGATCTTGCTCTCGTTCAGACATCTTTCGTAATTGCTACAAGGACACCCTAAGATAACAGTCACGATTCTGGTTGCCACTTGGAATACACACCTCCGCAGCTCTATCGGTGATTATTACCTTGGCATCTTCAGGAGGTAGAAGCTTAACGTCAATTTCTTCTTGCTCAAGATACTCAGTAGAGGGTAAAGAAAGAAGGACAGTTGGGGAAGAAGGAAGATGTTGGGTAACAGTAGTTGTTTTCCGAGGTGCGGAGGCTGAATAAGCACAAACGCGTGTAGTTGAGAGGTAAAAGTTGGTTCTAGTGCGGGGAAAATCTCTGGTTAAAGACCGAGATACATGTCTGAAGATTCGGGGAGTAATCTTGGAGGCCATTGTGGTGTAGAAGAGAGAAAGATTCGACAGACCCGGACCGGCCCGATTTTTTTGCTTAGGTAAACTCGAAATCAATTCAGCTCGGCACCGCTTGGAAGCAAACTTCGTCTCTGACCACCATGTCTGCCCAAAAGGTTTCGTTTACTATTCGCAGGCCTAGTCCAACCTCGCGAGCTGCTTCCTCAGGACCAGAATCCGACAGCGGATCATCCTTCAAAGTCCCTGCATTACCCCGTCACCTAACAAATGATTCTAGTGTTCCTGGGAGCCCTCTCGCCAGAAGTGGCACTTCTTCGCCATACTATGATGACTCCGATAGTGATCAGGATGATGAAGTGCAGGACGAGCTCGTTACTGGCTTCGATAAATTTGGGGTACAACGGTGTGTCTTTCGTCAAGCCTCATGCATACAGTCATCTCAACTCACAAAGGTCCTGCGCCAAAATCATCGTAGATTGCACGAGCGGAAGAAACCCCAAGGTCCACTTGTTATCCCTGCGCTCAAAAACCGCGACTGGCGTGAAGCTGCTCGTAGAAGGCGAACTCTCAACCAATATGTCCCGGAGTCTGCTCGCGCTCAGACTGTGGGAAGTGACGGCAGTGTCGGTGGACTTGGTACCAGGGATTCCATAAACAGTGGGCCCGTTGTCTCAGGGCTTCAATATACGAAGAAGGAAATGGACAGTGAGAAGCGTGAGCAGGATGTCGTGATGGTTGAAGTTGCTGGGGAAGATATCCCGAAAGCAGAAGAAGAAGAGGATTCAGAAGACAAAGCAGCTCTACGGGCTTTACTCGCTGGTGCGGATGGTGAAGACTCTGGCCCTCGAATAGACATCATTCCTACGCCTATATCTGAGAAGGATGCTTACAAACAGGACGTTGAAGAGCTTCCTGAAAGCGCTTCACTTGCCGATTACGAACGAGTACCAGTATCGCAGTTTGGCGCTGCCATGCTACGAGGCATGGGATGGAAGGAAGGTACCGCGGCTTCCAGAAAAGGCAACGGCATCGTACAACCCTACATACCAGAATCACGACCTGCGTTATTGGGTATTGGAGCCAAGGAGATGGAAGTCTTCGACGACGGTTCCAAAAAACGCGGCGGAAATCGACGCCCGGAGAAGCGTTATATACCGGTAGTAAAGAAGGACAAGGATGGGAATATAGTCTCAGAGGGCGAGGCTCGGAGGAGGGATTCAGAGAGGGAGAGGCGTCGTGATCGTTCCAGATCTCCCCAACGTGAATCAAGGGTTTCTTCGAGGCGTTCTTCCTCAGAAAGACGGTCTTACGATGACCGTCGCAGGGAGTACTCTAGGAAGGACGAGGATGAAAGGAATAATAGGAGGGATAAGTTTCGGGATCGAGATACAGACAAAGAAAGTAGTCGACGGGAGCGAATAGATCGAGACCGCGATCGCCATCAGGATCGTTCCAGAGATACAGAGAGGCAGAGACGTTAGACTTCGTGCATGGGCCGTGCATAAATTTGAATATTTGAATGGTAAACTTACTTATGGCGTATGTCGTTCTTTGATTCATCGATACCGAGGTACGAAACAATTGTAGCATTGAAATTTGAGAACCAGCAACCGAGTGTGCCGTGTTGGATGCTCTTCAGACGTGAATATCGGCTCTCATGCCATTAGTATAGCTGTGAGCACAACAAAGTAGCTGCAAATACTAACTACCTTTGCATATCTCGGTGGCTCCCACGAAAGCTCCTCAGTCTGCTGACACAACTACGCACAGGGCACATTCCCCTGCAAAAGCACCTTCATCGCATTGGAAAAGCAGATTCCCCAACGTGCCCATGTTGCAAAAGAGCCACCGAGACCGTCACACATTTCCTATTCGACTGTCCCGCACATCGAAGAGCCCGAGGTCGACTACAACGAAAGCTACCTAACCAACTCTGGTCCCTAGGTCCCCTGCTCTCTACGAAACAGGCACTTCCACCACTATTTCGCTATATCAACAGCACCAAACGATTCCACCATATCGTTGGAGAACTCCCGGAACTCTGCGAAGATGATGAAGATCGACCCCAGCGACAGCGATAGCCCACCGACTGCCCAAATGCAAAAGCCTTAATATCCCAAAATATAGTATTACTTTCTCTCGACTCCTCACGATACATTCAGAAGCTCACTAAGACACGATTACATGGGAAAAGAAGGGGGAAAACCCCGCACAACAAAATCCACAGTACATGGACTTTCTACAGATACATTGTGCTCCTGACGGATCCCCGTCTTGGCTTCCCCTGGGAACCGATACGAAAGAAAACACAAAATACCTACAATTAGAATAGTATGTACACTACCATATGCTCCCGCACAGCGATGTATAAACAGGATTCAAAAAAAAAAAAAAAAACCTTTGCATATGCCCGAGGAACATTGCGACTGCAATTCTCGTTACAGGCATGTGTATATACAAAGATATTGTAATGATATACAAATTCCCAAAAAGGTCTTATATTTACAGCTTTGACCGAACCTTACGAAACTACGACTTTACCAAGAATTCAAATTGTTGAGATAAAGCTCTATGTATGTACATAATCCAAGCCAAGCACAAACATCTCATAGACAAAAACCAAAGACGAGTCCGAAATAAAGACCCGGAAGCTACGATTACTAAAAAACAGCAGTCTTACAGAGTATGTATATGTTCAATCAAATGTTCTTCAATTTCACCTAACGAGTTGCGATGAGTACTTGTAAAAACCCCTATGGGGAGCAATCTAATCTGGGAATTCTCATTCGCAATGTTAACGTCTGAAAGAATTCTGCATTATATTTAGGCATCCTGGAAGACCTCACATCGAAACACGACAGGGGCGACTTTTAAACTTAGTTTAAGCAACACTAGAGTGTCAACATGGTGTACATTCCGGAAAGTTCCACGTAACATCGATACTCAGACCTAGGGAATGCATAGAACCTAAATGCGAGTCATTAGCAAAGTCTCGATTCGTAGAATAACGAGATTGATCTACCTCGCCAATTTGCAGATTGTCGCATAAGGGATCAATCTCGGTATTAGCAGCTTCCAATTGAGCAACGGTGATGTTAAACTGGTTTGCAATATTGATGCACACATCACCAGCCTTGACTGTATAGTTTTCAGCGCAAGGGGGAGGTGGTGTGGTGCCAGGGATGCAAAGCTGTTCTCCGATGAACAGATTGTCGCAATTCGCATCAATAGACTATTTAGGAAGTTAGTGCATGAGTTAAGTAGCTCTTTGAACTATGGAGCTGCAGTTAACTTACTGGATTAGCGGCCTCCAAGGCGGAAACTGTAACGTCGTTCTTGGTGGCGATCTCATTACAGGTATCCCCGGCCACGACCGTGTAGGTGGCCTCGCAGGTAGCCCGAGAAAAAATCTGACTGCCCGGAAGAGCACGACCACTGGCACCTAAGCAAGCAGGACGTAAATTATATGTATAGGCGACATCTGTAGAACAAAGATGCCTCACCAATGGCCCCAAGAGCAGCGACCATGGCGAACAGAGAGAGACGAGCGAACATACTGCAAGAGATTCTAGAAAAGAACGAAGAACTGGAACAGGAAGAGAACCACGAGTGCTCTGGAGAGACTGGAAGCTCAACGAGGGCTTTTATACGTTTTCAAGCAATTCTGGCAGGAATTTTCGCGTAAGACAAAAGACCGGGGACCTGGGTTTTGATTCATTGGGACAAAATGGATGAACTTGAAGAAGTTGAATTGGGTCATCTCTGAGTCAAGGATTCGTAAAAAGAGAATGTTCCTCGAACGTTCTTAATAGCAATGACCTGATTTTTCAGTAGAAATGCAATGCATTTCAAACTTGAGTAACAAGAAGCGCTCCTAAGGCAAACAGGCATCTACTCACGGAGTAGGAGTGCACTGATGTAACCATTCATATTGAGGCACAAACAGACCGTAGACGTTCAACCCAACCGCGACCTTCACGGAAAACTTCGAGATGAAGACAATCCAGAGCGTGAATTTCATCACGGGAAAACACGATCGCTGGTATAAATGGTGCTGTAGAGTATATTCTTGTCAGTCATCTGAACACCCTCGTTCTGAGTTCTACGACGGCAAAGTTAGACCGCCTAGAGGCTATCATGCCCGTTCGCCTGTTTTAATGACGGAGTTTGTTAACCTTGACTTGACCTTGACTCGCTGTTATTGAGCTTGGCTATATAGCTCGGACCATAGAACATTCATTTGGGGCCACTGCGCAGAATGAATAAAGGCACCTGATTTAGGCGCCCGCGATAATCAATGCTCCGATTGACGTTGACGTTGAGCTCTCATATTCGTCCCGCTACAACTTCAAGATTATCCGAAACCAGAGACTTCAGTTCATTCAGTGCTTCTATGGTAAAGCGTAAAATCGATATCGTTGGAGAAGAAGGAGCCATTCCGCGCAGGTCAGCAAGGGCTACAAAGAAGGCAAAAGTGATTGTCTTTGAGGACCCCGCAAGTGAAGAGGTAGAAATAAAGGCGGTTCAGGTGAATAGTATGTTCCGAATCTCTTGTGCCTACAATATGTGCTCAAGTCGACATAGGTGAATTCACAGAGTCGTCAAAGAAGAAAGAAAAAGTCAAAGCTTCCCCTCGAGATATTATTGACCTTTCGAGCCTTCCGCAACGCGTATCAAGCAATTGGAAAGTAGGAGCCCACGTATCTGCTGCTGGTGGCATCGAGAATACTGTGCTGAATGCAGCCAAAATCGGGTACTTTACTCAACATCTTGAAGTAGAATATTCTGAAAGCCTTGATTTCCCTGGACTTTCTCCTAATACACCTCTTTTTCTCTCCGTGCAGCGCTAATGCATTCGCCCTTTTCTTAAAATCCCAAAGGAAATGGATTTCACCACCGTTAACAGAATCGAGCATATCATTGTTCAAGTCGCGTATGAAAGAGCTTTCGTATAATCCGAAACATATCCTCCCGCATGGAAGTTATCTGATAAATTTAGGGAATCCAGATGAGTGAGCCTTTTCTCCTACATATGCTATCGAGAAGTTCCCAATGTATGGTTTGACAACTCTAGTGAGAAGAGGGAAAAATCCTACGAATGTTTTTTGGATGATTTGAAGAGATGTGATGCGCTTGGACTGGAATTGTATAATTTTCAGTAGGCATGAACGATGTTCATACATTCTCATGAGCAATAACTATCTTTCCTAGCCCAGGATCCAGTCTCGGAATTGTCGAACCCTCAGTATCTATGGCCCACATCGCGGACTGCATCAACCGATCGCATGGGGACACATCGGGATCAAAAGTGGTAGTTGTGTTAGAAAACATGGTGCGGCTTATATCGCTCGCCGTTTACAACTCGTGTGTTCAATCGTTTGCGTACTCGCCTCATTTGGTGGAGGAAGGCAGGTTCAGGAAACATAATCGGTTCAGATTTTGTGCAGTTGGGAGAAATTATAAGCCAGGTCAATGACAAGACTCGTGTGGGTGTTTGTCTGGATACTTGTGCGTTCCTTTCGGTTCTCGGTCTGTAAAAACGACCGTCCTGACGTTCCCGCAGGTCATATGTTCGCTGCGGTCAGTTTTGTGACTTTTGTCAGTTTTGTATGCTTATTCGTTTCTGGTGTAGGGATATGATATCCGTACGGAACAAGGATGGAAGTACGTTGAATGTTAATCTCGGATATATGCCCGCTCTTTTTTTATGCGAAAGTTTCTTTCAGTTCTACAGGTGAATAACTGCAAGCTCGCCGGTTGCAACCAAGCTAAGATTTGGCATGCAGTGGAATTGTTTAACGCTCAAGTCGGCCTCAAATACCTTCGGGGTATGCACTTGAACGATTCCAAAACGGAATGTGGCTCGAAAAAGGATAGACATGATAATATTGGAGTGTTCGTACTCGACATTTTTTGTTCTCTGTCTCGAGTTTCTCTGCGCCCTTCCTTCCCTGAACTGATCTGTTGATTGATTATTTAGTGGACACCTTTCAATACGAACATTCGCTCATATCCTTGCCGATCCTCGAGTGCAAGATATACCTTTGATCCTTGAGACTCCAAGTCACGAAGAATCGAGCAAGAATTGGGACGTCTGGGCTAAGGAGATTGAAGTCCTGAATCTCCTTAGCACGAGTTCAATTCCTAACACGAATGCGGCCTCGGATGCTCTTCCTTCTCGCCATGACACCACAAACAGTATAGAAAATGCAGAAAACCCACGGGGTGGCACAAACGGCGCACATAAATTGAAATTGGATTCATTGGCTCAAAGTATTAAGGACGCGATCACAACTGCGGAGACTACCGGGAGAAGGAAGAAGGCAACGAATGCGTCTGCTTCTCGCGGAGGTAAGAAGTCAAGAAGGGGGAAAAGAAAAGAGGAAGAAGAGGAGGGGGAAAGTGAATAGGCAAAAATTTGAAGAAATGTCAGTGATAACCAGTTCACCGTTTGTTTATCCCGAAAATAGCTTGTGGGACAGATGACCTGGGTACAAAAGATCAGAGGTAGTCGATGATCCATCATAGAAGATGCGGTAGTAGTAAGAGCTTTATGGTAATTGGAGCAAGGTCGATGCTTATCCAGGATTTTCCCCGCGTTACGAGAAACGTTGCTCTCCAGAAAAAATTACATTCTAAGCATCGGAGCAATAACGCTGAAAAAAATTAGAGCAACAGTGAAGTATCTCAACGTCGCGTGGTCTATAAGGCAACAGAACTTATCGTGGAGATGAACGAGGTTAGGGGTCACTTTACGATAAGATGAGATAAGATAAAATCCCACCGACTTATTTTGAAGTTTGAACGTTGAATGTTCGCAATTATGCTCACAGTGCTATAAAAACATCTTGTTCATTCCTTACCTCCCTGTTGGCCTCGTTCCCAATGCAAGTTTGCGCTAGCGTCACGACGAGTGGAGCGGAAGAAGAACTCGTGGTTGCTGTCCAAGCCAAAAACACGCATGAAATTTCGTATTCGAGTTGTTGATATATAGGGGCATTCGAGTGTACACCCCCAATCCACATTACTATCTTTCAATTACGATGTTCCCAACATCCGCGCCACCAGGCCTTGACGTGTCCTCCAATTCTATTCTCGGCTGTCAGATTACTCTTTCTCCCGACCGCATGGTTCTTGGTCATCGACGGAATCCATCGACAGGAAGCCTGTACAGCGACGACAGCGACGACACTATCGATATAAGCGACCTTGACGACGACGTCGGCGTCGGCCTTATTGGATTCCCACTACAGCGTATGGCTCAGTATAGTACATTGCCGTCTGGAAACAGTCGGAGAGAGGACGAAGAAAATGAAAGTGAATATGAAGACGATGACGAGCTCACTGCGTTGTACAATGCTTGTATGGCTGCTCGGCTAGAGACCAATCAGAACGCTGACGATGGCAGGAGCGACTCGAGTGGTACTTCTAGTATCGGCTGGGACGATGTGTACGTTGTTAACCCCTGTCTGTACCACTCTATCTAACATCCTAAGCAGGGATTTCGAACAACTCGTAGATTCTCTTTCCGAACGGTATACACGCGACGTTGGAGAAGTTTACGTGCATAGCGCCGTTTCATATCTCGTCCCGTATTCCTTCTAACCGATTTGATTCTAGGTCCAATTACACCCCTCGTCGTACCCTGCTCTCTCTGCGCCCATTACACTGCATACACTAAGACTTTCTGCGAATCCGAATCCGTTAGAAACCTCTCCCTTTGAGGATAGAGACGACAGTTTAATCCTTTTACTCCTTCTCGCTCTCAACACTCCGGAACTCCGCTCAGACCCGTGGAATCCCGTTCCCAGGATCCTGAGAGCCGTTGAACGAGTTTGTGGAGATGTATCTTCTAAAGAAGGCGCTGGATCTACAGTGTATCTGTTTCACCCGCCCCTAGTCTCTCTTACGCAGCAGTCTCAGCTCAACTTAGACAAACAAGAAAACGGTACTTTGGCGCAATGGTTAGACTTTTTCAGGCAGGTACTTGAAGGTCTAGCTTTCTTGCACGAAAACGGAGTTGTGTGGGGTGGGTTTGATGCGATTGAACCGCGTCCGTGCTCCACCGCAGCTCCTTCCCGTCCACCAGGTCTGGACTCGGGCGGAGTAAATGAGCCTGAGATGTTCATGATGGATATCTCTTCTGACCCTGGAGTGTTCACTTCTAGCCCTGGTACAGAATGGAATTTCGACCGCTCCCGATATCCAGTCAAATATTATTTTACCAACTTTCGTAGAGCACGTCAAATCTCTCCTCCTGTGATTTCCACTCCCGCCCCGTCTCCTTCTTCCCCATTTACCAAAGACGTTCAATCTTGCGGAAAATGGCTCGAGGCAGTAGTAAATGACATACATCCAGTTTACGAATCCCTCCTCCCCCTCACCCAAGCGATGGTAAGTGGGACGTTCACTGCAGACGGCGCCCGGAAACTTTTCGAGGCTCGGGCGAGGAGCTTGAGCTTGAGTAGAGACAAGTCCCTGTGGGACGATGAAGTTCCCAGTGTACGATGGAAACCTATGGTACAGCCTGGGAAGGAGTTTGGAGAAAAGTCATACGTTAAACGGTCAAAGACAATACATGTCGCTCAGTCTCGTCCGGGTATGGGGGTTTCACATACACGGATAACCGAAGCCAGTAGCACAACTAAACCTACTACACTTTCTACGATGGATCCACCGCCTCCTGCACATATTTCCCGTTCGAAATCGAACCCAATCCCAATTCCGCAAGAAAATTCTCGGAAAGATGTTTTCGGTGACCTTAGTTTCGTCAAGAGTGTTGAACCTGGTGTTACAACTCCTGTCTCTCTTCTTAATACATTCTTTCCGGACGAGCCGGTCGCTCTGCGTTCCGCGAAGTCGAAGGAATCGGATTCAGATATTGGTTCGACCACGACGACAACGAAACTCAATTCACCAGCGCCTTCGCGCCCTCTCAGTTTTCTCAACCCCAACCCTCATACTCATGCAAAAGTCCCACCTTCCCCTGTGTTCACCATTCCCTCGCTGGTCACCTTCCCCTCCTGGTCCCCGTTACCATCCTTGCCAGAGCTTTCATCACAACAACAACCTGACCAGCATTATCAGCATCATCAACACCAACCACCAACCTCACTTCTTAGACGAAAAACTCTTGCATTAGGGACAGGATTATTTTCTCGCAAGGCATTGCAGTATGCACCGTCACTAGGAGGTCCAGGATCTTCGAGTTCGGTTGCAGCGGTTGTAGATGAGGAAAGCGATGTTGGGTTATCTAGTATGAGCACTTTGACACCTACCCTCCCTACACCGTTGATGAAGATTGGACGTTCGATCTCAATGCCTGTATCTGGGTCTGGGACATGGACGAACTCGCAATCGTAGGACACGGAGAGAGGGGGATTAGATATATGCAGACGCAGGCGTCTTTGCAATTTTTTTAGACGAACGCAACGTTCACATGTGTATAGAAGACAAAAGAAAAGATGTAAATATAGTGAAGACTTCTTCACCATACCTGGGTTGACGTTATAGCGATGTTACTTCAGCGAAAAACCGCGTACTGTCAAGGATTTCACCGCTCGCTCGTAATCCTGGCCATGATGTGAGAAAGAATGTCGTCTAATGCTCATTGGTAAACGGAACTGTTCTTGAAGACAGTAATGTCTTAAGCAGCGCCGCACACAGGTGGCCTACAGAATTAGCTCGTGTTTGGTCGCATCCTCACAATTGAACAAGGTGGTGTCGAAAGAGTTCATACTATACAGATACAGTCACTATGAATCAAACGCTTCAGATACTTCAGACATTCGAATACCCTTTAACAGAGTCCGATACAGACATCTTCTCATCGTGTCCAACCAATGTACCGGAATCTGATATAGAAGCAGCATACCCTGAATCCTGCATGCCTTCTGGATGAACGTGCCCTTCTAGTTGTTGGTACGTTGATGGGTTTGCACGAGCGGCACGTTTCCGCTCACGACGTTTTCGATAAAAGGAAAAAAGCTTCCAAAAAACAAATGCAAGAATGAGGGAAGCGATAACTATTCCAAGAAATTCGTCAGATAACGATAGTGGAAGTATACCAAAAGTGAACCGACTAGATCCAATAACTATTCCGGCTATGGCAGCAGCGGTGAGATCGGATGGACAGGCTACAATCAGTCCTCTACAACGTCGAAGTTAGGATAAACAAAAAAATTAAATGGTAAATAAGGCGCACGTATTCTGTTCTGTGCATTCATGGCTACTACCGTGGTGCACTATCACCGTTGGAGTTTTCAAACCTAGCGATTCACCTGACGGTTTAGACTGGGATGGCTTTGTTTTCTCAGTAACATGGGCTCCGTCACCTTTTGCGCTTGTTTTCCGTTCTTTTGTTGGTCCAATTGTAAAGGAAAAGATGATAGGGATGGTAAAAAGAAAAGACATAAATTTAGCCTGGGTTCTTGCTACAGATAAAACCCCCATGGTGTTAAGGATAAGATGTCGAAGTTGAAAGGTGACCCCATCATGGGTACTAAGTGGGAGTTGGAACGGAGTTAATGATAGCGTCCCGTGGCCTCTCTGCGGCGAGTATTTGAGGTGGAGTTCAGTCATAGACCATCGAAATACTTATCGATGAAATCAAGCGACAAATGTTTCTTGTATCATCTTCATCGAGGTATAAAGTTTCAGGGCATAGAGGCCCTTTTCGTTCCATGACAAATTTGCCGGTCTGATTTGGTCTACAAGATTTTATTCAGATTTATTTGATCTTGCTGGTAACACAAACGGTGCCACTCACGAATGCTGTGTGGATGAATTCCTCCAGGTTGTTGGAGCTAAATTGATATTTTCTCTTGCAAAACATTCTTCAGAGACCTAATTTCAATACTGTACTTCCCCAAGTTTCTGTCGTACAGGTTGCTGCATTTCGGCAATTAGTTTTCCATACATCCTAGATACCACTATACGATTAAATAAAACAACCTCCATAATGTCCTTTGTACAAAATTCGACCCCTTCAGCCGTCTTTCCCTTTCGACATCGTCTACTCGATCCTCTTCCTCTTCGTCATGCTCATCCCGATATAAATCTACTGTGTTCACATCGACTATATCATTATACCACCACCGTCCACCTCGTTCTCGCCGCCTCCCCTTCGAGGAAGAACGTCTTCCATTCCCTTCAAAAAGCGGAGTCTGTGAAGGGGACCGAGGATTCCGAGATCCAGTAGACGGACCGCTGGTGATTCCATTGACGGGCTCATTTATACGTGAAGGTCGCCCGGGACGTTGGATGAGCATCCATGCAAGGTACATGATCAACATAATTGGAAGTTCGATATAGTACGACACGAAATAAACGGGCGTAAACTTGGGAATGACCGAAGACCATCCTTGAACTGGAGAGGAGAATGGCTGCCACTGAGTCATTGGTAACCAAGAAAAGAAGACAGGACGCACTGATGATAATCGCACCCACTGTAATGACCTGAACAAGCCAAAAATGCATCATTCAAGCAGCGGCCTTTCAATAAAACTAACATACCACGAATAGCGGTCCCCAAGGCCAAGTCCATCTCGAACGAAATTTGAGCTCATCTAACGAACGGCCCTGTACCAACCATGCTTTGCGAAACCGCCAGCTTGCAAGTCCAATGGATAACCAAGCAATCTGCAAAATTTTCGATTCCGTTCATACTCGGTATCCTCGTATTAAGAGCAGAGAGACAAACCTGATTAGATACACCCACAATATTCTGCAACCATCCCCATAGTGCACCACTGCCGATAAAACTACTACCAAAGCACAAAGCACTGACACTACTGGTGAGCATTAAGGATGGAATCGGAACACCATTTGTTGACGTCCAGGAAAAGATGGCCGGTGCTTGGCGGGGTGAAGTCACAGACAAACCTGTGTGAAATTGATTTGTAAAATTTCAAACGATGAATTATTTTGTGAATACACTGACCGTATAGAACACGGGTGCCAGCAAAAAGTGCGTGGTTCCCAGCCGACAGAACAGAGGTGAGGATGACAGTGTTCATGAAAGAAGCAGCAACAGCTGATTGAACGATAATTGACAAAGTTCCATCAGGCGAAATTTACGATAGCTTACTTGAACCTGCTTGTTGGAACACAAGTGTGAACGGGGACGTAGTCGTCGTTTTGTTGGACAGGTTGGGATAGTCCCAAGGAGCTATGTGTATGTAATGTAAATATCGGAAACGTACAGCAGACAGCAGCAGACGCAGTAGAATCAGAAGCGTACCGTTCAATCCTATGAGCAGTATACTCAAAAGGTAGAATAACAAGATCCTAGCAAGATATGAGCAAACTAATCTTTGGAAATATACTGTATGCGTACCGCCAGAAAACGAATTTGACCACTCGTGGCATATTCCTTGAGGGATTCTTCGTTTCTCCCGCTGTAATACCGAGACTTTCCGTTCCGCCGTCTAAAAAACTTGATGAGCAGCGATTTTGAAGTACGATAAAATATCCACAGACAAGCAAAGCTAGCAGTGACAAAAACTTGAGCAAATCCTCCAAATCCTCCTACAAACGGCGCGCCTGGGATATACCAGTACCGAGCTCCAATGTATTCATGTTGTTGATTCACGCCGACGTTGACGAGGATGCCGAGGATGATAAAGATGATTATCGTGATGACTTTGAGTGAAGACAACCAATATTCTAGTGAAGTTCATTTGTGTGAGAGATACAGAAGTAATTTCTTGAGAAGTTTTCGTACCAAGTTCCCCATATGCCCGTACATGAACAGCATTGATACTAACCAAGAAGACCCAAAACACCAAACTAACAATCCACGAATGCTGGACGGTCCAGAACTGAAGGACCAATTGTGCAGCGGTAAGATCAGATGCAACTGAAACCGCATCGTTGAACCAATAGTTCCAGGACAACGCAAAGCCGTAAGATGGAGAAAAGAATCTGGTAGTGTATGCGTTGAAGGAGCCTGCCACTGGGTACTGGGTAGCCATTTCGCCTAATAGCAGCAGGGTTACATAGACAATGAACCCAACGATGGCGTAGCAGATGAGGATACTGGCCGGTCCGCCTTCTGCAAGGGATTTCCCAGTGCCTGCACAATACAAACCAGATTGAGTACGACGGTCGGTTATCTGCGAAAACAAAGATACCAAGAAACAGCCCCGTCCCGATAGTACCCGCAATAGCAATCATTTGGACTTGTCTAGCTGAAAGCCCCCTGTGAAGTCGTCCATGTTCGTTGTTAATATTCAGAGCTGTCGCGCCATCTTCCATCTCACGCGAGGTGTCGCCCGAAACTGTAGCGCCATAACCTGCAGAATCTGGACCAGATTTTCTATTGCTTTCTTGAGACATAGCCCTCTTGGTGGACAGTCAAGGTAAGAACGAAATCCACCATTGAAATATAAGTAATCAACGCGGCGGACATGCTGGTCGGGTGTCACGTCTTATCACGCGATTCACGCTTCGAAAAACTATTTATTCCACTTTCAAGCAAAGTCTTCAAAGTCCGTCCTTCATCACATTACTGTGCATCTCTTAAGCTCGTCTTCCTTATCCGTATCCTCATCTGAATCCTCCTCTTCCTCTGCAGGCCTCCTACGATATATATTCTTGAACTTTTCAATACGTGCTAACTTTTCAACCTTTCTCTGCCCAATCTGTTCCACCAGAGCCGAAATATCCTCTTCGCTCATACCACAGAGCTGAGACTCGAGTTCTTCTTTGCCCGTACGTGTCTGGAACTTTTCGTCACAGTATAGATGGAAATTTTCTGAGCTGGAAATTTTCTGCGCCGGAGAGGAGTGGGGATATAGTCTTGTTTTTCGCATCCTACTTATGTGACGTGATCAACACCACCATTGTCTGAAATCCACACAGATCAAAGGTACACTATCGGCTTACCTCTAAGATCGTACTCGTACTCAATCGCAATCTCCTTTCCTCGGTAAGCGTTATGCGTCAATTGTCGATTCTACACTTGACCGATCGTCAACTGATCGTCCTCTACAATCAGAACTAGTCTCCAAAATCCTGACTGTAATTACGTCTGCTGCTACCGGCTCACATCGTACTCTGCGAGCGTTCTGTCTCTAACAAAATAGTAGTGCTCCGCAAGGTGATGAGTGTCGTCAGGATCCAAAAAGTCCGGAAAAGGTGTGATGCAACCTTTACTCTTGATATGATATGCTTTGTAGTTTCCGCTATACATCTCCACGTCGCCCCAGACCTTGGTCTGGTGCAGATGACCTCCACTAGCCTCCACTCCATCCGAAGAGATATTGGATGAATCATGAGAGTGTGGAGATTAGCAAAGGTGTAGTTGGTAGGGACACGGACTTGTCTCCAGACGCCTTTGAAGCGACAAAGGTGGATACGGAGCTGAACATAAGAGGATATTGGAGGTGGAAGTGTCAAGTAAGCATCCTTTCTTGGCTCTTCGGAGGGGTTGTCGTCGGAGCTTGAGTCCGAATCTGTAGGTACGCGTGCTTTTTTGGCAGTATTGCCCTTGAGGGGAGAAAGCTGAGCCTGAGTTCGTTTGAGAGAAGCTGAGGGGCCAGGGCCAGGCAGCCGACATGGTGGTTTAGACTGGTTTAGAATTTTTATAAGATATCACGATCAGACCTTGTACATAATCATCCACGACGTCACATGAGCGCGTTCCTGCTCTCTCCTCTCCTGTCCTCTCAACTTTTGTGAACGAAGAAAAACATCACATATCACTGGTCAGAAGATGAATCATTTACTTTTGAGATGCGATAACCTGAATGACTTAAATTTCTCACCACGTATATATGGGAAGACGTGGGAAGTTTTCGCAATGAAGTAATGTCATCCTCTCTTCACCGCTCAATCATGTCCTTCCTGTTCCCAAAGGCAAGTTTGTATCGTACAGCTCACTTCAACTAGCCCAGAGCCACTATCTAATGACATGCCCTACAGCTTCCTCTCCAAACACCTCAACGGGATCCCGATGGGGCATGGAACTTTTTCGATGGCGCTTTGAAGACATGGGCAGTAAAGAGTGATGGGAATTCTTTCACTTCTCGCCAGATCTTTAAACACGGGAACCCCCATACTGGGGTAGGTCGAAAGTCAACAGCTACGCGTGAGCTAGGATCATCTGCATAACTCAGCAGACCTGACATAGGAGTCTATGCTCGTACTTAGCTCCTTACCACTGGCATATCTACCAGACAGAGCGGTTTGACGTGGTAAGCTACATGGCTAATATGAATATACTCAGGAATGCCGAACGATTCATTAATCTATTATGTAGCAAAGTGGTGTTCTATGCTACGACTTGGATGGAAAGGAGGGCAAGTTAGTCGGGGGAGAAAGTGTCACAATCCCTCCCCACCATTATCATACTGTGCGTTTACGATCTGGCGTTCATTGGTTGCCTAGCGAGACTAAGGATATTTTCCTCCATCGCAAAGTTTTGGCTAGATCCTGAATCAGGTGTCGATCTCGATGTACACATCACTGTCAGCGGAGGACCTAATGCTGGGTAAATTTCAGCCTGTCGTCTCCAAATCGTCCTTCTCGTATACTCAATGTTGATTCTAGCTTCGATGACACGTTCATTCATAACTTTTATGGGTGAGTACATCAAGCAATGTCTCCATTTGAACTGACCACGGAAAACGATCATGTAGGTATCTTTCGTCATGTGTGATGCAAAATCGTACTCCTAGTCCCTTCCAAATGCTTACTTTTCTGGACCACGCCGACGTAGTTCTCGTCGATTTCCCTCTTTGGACCGGTCGACTCGCCAACATCGTGTTAGGAAGGTGGCTTGGTCGAGGATTGGGGGGATATCAAGTCGAATATAAAGAATTTGATGACAAAACTACTTGAGGCAGGCTGATCTAGGAGTATCTGTATTTTAATGACAGCAATGAAAAGGTTATTGTGAATTTAATGAATAAAATTTTCAATGTCCTTAACAGTATTAAGTTCGCACAGGGTACTTATTTGTTCTGCTTTCCAGAATAATGATGACGGGAAGGAAAGTAAGAGTAGTAATGGAGGAAAGTTAAGACGACCCATAAAATACCCGAGTTGAGAGAAATAGACTTGGTGTGTGTATTAATTTCTGTTTGTAACACGTTAGAGGAGCTTCTTCCACCCATGATCCCTGGCCTTTTTAACAATTCTTTTGACTTCTTGCGATCGTGCGCGGGTAGTGACCAATAGACAATCTGGCATATCGACGATGACCAGATCGTCAACGCCGAGGCAAGATATCAAACGACCTGAACCGGGTACGACAATACCTCCGGCAACTTGATCGGTAAGCACTAGCAAAAGAGAAGAGGAAAATGTTAAGATGAAATTTAAATGAATACAATCATTTCAGCTCACCAAGAGAGGGGTCTCCCAAAACACGAGGTTGATTCGCCTCTGCAGGCAAAAGGTCGGAAAGAGAAGAAAAATCACCGACATCATCCCAACCTATTCCAAACAGCTTCAGAACAGTCTTGGAAATATGCGCATTTCGTAAAACTTACCGAAGGTTGCAGGTACAACAGCAACTCTTCCAACTTCTGCGGCGGGTTCAGCGACCGCATTATCGATGGGAATCTTCTCCAACTCTGGCCAAATTTTTTCCAAAATTATATTCCTCTCTTTTTCGTCGTCCCAAACCGCACCAATCTTCCTTAGCCCTTCACTCATCTCAGGCTTGTATTCCTCAAGGAATTTAAGAAGAGTTGTGGCTTTCATCACGAACATACCCGCGTTCCAGCGGTATTTTCCGGTGGCGATGTATGAAGCAGCTGTTCTGGCATCAGGTTTTTCTTTGAAACTGGAAACGAGCCGTGCGTTTGGAGCATTCTTGATATTGACGGGTTCACCTAGACGGATGTACCCAAAGCCGGTAGATGGATGTGAAGGGGCAATTCCGATTGTCACGAGGTAATCGTTTCGCGCGACCTCGACGGCCTCAGCGACAGCAGCCAGGAAGGCATCATCACCAGAAATCATGTGGTCAGCAGCGAATGAGCCAATGACAGCGTCGGGATCTCGATGAGCCAAAATAGCCGCAGCGAGGCCGATGGCGGCCATCGAATCTTTGGCCGTAGGTTCACAGAAAAGGTTTTCAGAAAGCAAGTCAGGAAGTTGCTCGCGGATAGAAGATACGTGACTGGGTCCAGCTACAATTGTAGTGCGACTAGCAGAGGTCAGAGGAAGAAGACGATCCCATGTCGCCTGGATAAGGGACCGTCCTTTGAGCGTAAGATCGAGAAGGAACTTCGGGTGCCCTTCACGGGAAAGGGGCCACAAACGTGTACCTGCACCACCAGCGGGAATTACGACGTAGAACCCAGGAATGTCGCGGGCAGCGCTAAAGTAACTCGAGTTTGAGATCGCGTTGTCACCCAAAGGAGATGGGTGGTGTACAGGAGCGGAGAGTGTCGGGATTGAATTAGGAATTGCAGGACTGAGGAAAGGTGACTTTGCTCGCATTTGAGGACTCGAGGGTACTGCAGGAGTCATAAACCCGGGCGTGCTGGCGCGGTAGTACCCATTGTAACCCTAAGATAGATTAGAATTCAGCCTTCTGTTCGCTTTGGCGGTGACTGTAGAAAGACTCGATACCTGGTTGTTGTCTCGTAGTTGCCTCTCAAGATTGGCGTTGGCCTGCTTGAGCTCTGAGCATTCGTGCTTGAGGTCGGCAATGTCGATTTGCTTGTGAATTGTTATTGAGAAACACACCAAAGTTTTTACAGCGGAAAAAGGCATACAGATTGCTGCATCATGCCCATAATGCTTTGGAACATAAGTTCAACGCTCAATTGACTGTTGCTCTGGCCAGCAGACAGTGAGGACAATTGTGGAGGCACAGACATGGTGTGGTGAATTGTGAAAGAACGTGGACAAAGAACGAACGGTGGTGTTCTGTCAGTGTTATGTTGTTGTTATGATTTTATTTACTCCAATTTTCCAAATTCACTCGGCACTTTTCACCTTGCTTGCAATGGTCATTGAACATCCATAACCTCGAGCGCCCGTGCAAAATTTCCTTTTAAAGTTGTCGTTGTCCGATCCGACGGCGGAACAGGGTTACATCTACGCCTTATAGGGCAAAAGGGATCCGGATGCAGCCCTTTTACTTTCCCTTCATCTAACAGACTCCGACTCCACCCCTGCACTTTACCAGCTCACAACAAATTTCCTCACCTGGCTCACCATAATGCATCATCCCTAAGCTTTTCTGCTTGCTGTTTCACACCAAATTCCCTCACCGTAGCAGTGAACAGACGCAAGCAAGGTGTGTGTCCCCAACGGGGTACGTTAATAGGTAAATTGATCCATCCCTTACTTGCTAAACATAAATTAATAACCGAGGTAGCGCCGGCAAGCGGCAGTGCCCGCTACATCGCCCATATGTAAACCACTATAATATACAAGCAATGACCACTACACACATATTACTATTTAACAATGTCAAAAACCATATTTCACAACATTCACCAATGAAATGCCTGGACATGAAGAAGAAATACCTGACTTTGCCCTTTGTAATCTCTTGATTGTCAGCGACTGGTTCTAGTAACAGGTGTCACCAGGCGTCACACTCAAGAAAACCTTAGAGGGCGGAGCGATAAAAGAAGCAAGCAGAGTTCTGGGCTAAACCAGGTAGAATAGACGAGATCAAAGCTAAGGAAATACAGCAAGTAGCTACAGCCTATACTAGTGAACAACCCTCTGCCCTAGTAATGCCCAACGCCCTGGGTTAGTGGTAAACATGAGTAGAACATAAGTAAAGTAGTGTGTAAGTAATGAAAGCTCGATCGCCATGCTGTATACGTGTTGTGAGACTGCTGTGTTTAATATAAGTAAATGAAAAGCGCATGTTGTATCAGTAAGCATAAATAATAGGTCAGGTGACAAGATAAGACAAGATATAGGATAAGGGAGATAGAAGATAAGACAAAAGATAAAAGATAAGACAAGGGATAAGGAGAAAGATAAGATGAAAAAGAAGTGATCGTAACATTACCCCCCCTTTAAGGCGCGAATTCCATGACGCGCAAGTCGGTTGACAAGTGCTTCAGATGGCATGGTACTTGGGACTGGTTCTATGTTTGGTGTAGGTATTTGTCGGAACAATTCAGTGGGAAATTGAGCAATCGGAATCTCGATCCGTTTAAGGGTTTGAGGCCTGGGCTTGTTAGGATACTTCTTGTGGAAGTCCTGAACAGCTTCTTTGGCATTCGTCATATTAGCTGCAGGTTCCCACGTCATTTCATGTGGTCCGTAACCTCTCCATTTTACCTTGTACTGGATGCCATTCCGATACTTGCGTGCATCCACAACCTCTTCTACTTCGTACTCTTCTTCTTCTCCAACTACTTCTGGAGGTGGCTCGGTATTTCGGGGTTGTGTCGGGAATTGGGGTTCATGGTACGGGGATAGGTGTGTTTCGTTGAAGACATTATGGACTCTTTTCCACGTGCGAGGGATGTCGAGTTTGTATGAGCTGGATCCGATCTTTTCAAGAACTTTAAACGGTCCAAATCGTTTATCCCCAAGTTTCTTCATTGGGCGATCTGTCGTTATGTTGGTTCCTTCAAGCCAGACTTTATCACCAGCCTTATACTCTATCGCTTCATTCCGGTGTTTGTCATATTGGCGCTTCATGTCCTCAGCGGCTTTTTTCAGCGCCGATCCTACTTCTTCCCTGATCCGTTTCATACTATCGGCAAACTCCTGTGCTGTTGGGTTTTGTGACGTCATCTTCGGTGTGGTTCCTTTGTATGGGTGTCTACCATTGTCTGCGTAGAAGGGCGAAACCTTCGTAGCTGAGTGTACTCGATCGTTATATGCAAACTCCATCATAGGAAGCCATTCGTGCCAATCACTCTGATGATGATTCACAAAAAGACGGATGTAATGTTCAATTTCTTGATTTATCCGTTCCGTCTGGCCATTAGTCTGAGGATGGTATGCAGTTGTATAGTTGCTTTCGATTCCTAGCAACTTGTACAGTTCCTTCATGAAGCGGGCATGGTACTGAGGGCCGCGATCGTGGACAATCTTCCGGGGCATTCCATGGATCGGGAATACTTTGTCACGATAGACACGTGCCATTCCTTCAGATGTTATCGTAGTATGTGTGGCAAAGAGCCGTAACCTCTTCGTGAAGTGATCAACAAACACGCTGATGGCATTATACCCTCCAGACTCCGGTAATTCGCCAATCATATCTGTTCCTATGATTTCCCAAGGCTCAGATGGTACGTCATGTGGATGTAATGGTCCTACGGGTTTTGTACGATGTGTCTTTGTGGCCTGACATTTTTCACAGCCTTCCACGTAGATCCTGACGTCTCGACTGATTCCTGGCCACCAGTAGTTGCGTGTAATTAACTCAATAGTTTTATAGCGGCCAGGGTGTCCTGCTGTCTGGGCGTCATGATGTGCCTGTATGATTCGTCCTCTGAGCTCTTTGTCCTTGGGGACATAGATGCGTCCTTGCCAAACTGCTAGTCCATCCTCAGTTTCAAGCCATTCCTTGTCTTTAGACTCGAGGGCAACCTGTACTAACTTGTCTCGCTGGTTTTTCTTTCTTCGGATGAGATTAAGCAGATCGTCTTCGGGGGCAGATGTCTGATCCGTTACTTGAGAAATGAAAAATTCTGGTTTTAGCAGTGTGACGTCGGTATTGTCATTCTCCCCTTTCTCAAGGCCTGACATCCTTGACAGAGCATCGGCTTTTCCCATTGATTTCCCAGGCTTATGGAAGAGCTCAATATGGTATTCAGCAATTTCAACTACCCATCTGGCTTGTCGTCGATTCAACTTCTGAGGTTTCTGGAAATACTGGAGATTCTGGTGATCGGTAAAGACTTCAACAGGTTCTTTTGCGCCCAGCAAATACTGTCTCCAGTCTGATAGAGAATCCATGATGGCCATCATCTCCTTGTCGTAAATTTCATAATTCCGTTCAACTTCGTTAAGTGACCTGGACCTGAAGGCTACTGGTCTCCACTTTCCATCGACATTTTGCGATAAGACAGCGCCATTTGCGTAATCGGAAGAATCAGCTTCAATCCGGAACTTTCCAGTCTCTCTTGGGATAATGAGAGTGACGTCTTCAATGATCCGGTCTTTCAGTTGATTGAACGTATCTTGTTCAAGAGATGTCCATTCCCAAGTCGCATTCCCTGTGAGCCGTGTTAGGGGTTTGGCAATTTTACTGAAATCTCGGATGAACCGGCGGAAGAAGTTGCAAAACCCTAAGAACGATTGTAGTTCGTGCTTTTTCTGTGGTGGCTGCCAGGTTCGAACTGCTTCAACCTTTTTTGGGTCCATCCGGATTTGTCCATTGCCTACAATGATTCCAAGATATTCAACTTCCCTAGCCTCAAAGGTGCACTTTTCAGGTTTCAAGTACAGTTTGTTGGCTTTTAGGATGTCAAGAACCTTTCTGACGATGATCCGATGTTCCTCAATGTTGTCCGTGAAGATAAGGATATCATCCATATAGACAATGACGTGTCCTTGATCAATGAGCTCTCGAAGGATGTGATTCATGAATGCTTGGAACGTGGCGGGTGAGTTTGTAAGTCCGAAAAACATAACTGTGGGCTCGAACAAGCCTCTGTTTGTTCGGAATGCTGCCTTCCATTCATCTCCTTCTTTGATCCGGATGTTATTAAATCCCCATCGGACATCCATTTTGGTAAAGATCTTGGAATTCTTCAGTTTATCAATGAGTTCCTGGATTAACGGGAGTGGATATCGATTCTTGACAGTCATGTCATTTAGCTTTCGATAATCCTGTACAGGCCGTAGTGTTCCATCTTTCTTTTTGACAAAGAAGAAAGGTGAAGCCATGGGTGAGCGTGATGGTCGTATTCGTCCCGATCTAAGGTTTTCCTCTAGGAATTCATCTAAAGCCTTCTGTTCCGGTGGACTGAGGGGATAGACTTTACAGTCAACTGGTTTGGAGCCTGGCGTTAACTCTATGGCATGATCCCATGGATGTCTTTCTGGCATTTGGTCAAAGTCTTTTTTACTAAATACATCAGCATACTCGGCAAGGTACGGAGTAGCGGCATCTGTAGTGGCAGTTTGTACTTTGATATGGCCTTGGTCAGAAAGATACCCATCCCAATCGAACCAGAAGATCCTTTCACCATCGACAAGTTTTTCCTCTGTACCATCATCCTCAGGTGATTCATAGTGTGGCAAATACCCGCATTTGTCAGGACAACGTTCGAACGTTAACGTAGATTCCTTCCAATCAATGCTGGGATTATGGTAACGTAGCCAGTCTATGCCTAGAAAGATATCTGTCTTGCCTAGATTGGTAACTGCCATATCTATCCGTTCGGCATGATCTCCTATCACCATTCGGACTTGTACATAGCCTTCTATGGAACCATTTTTGTTCAGAGTGCCATCGGCGTTATAGACCGGCATTTTGACTGTTAACTCCTTAACAGTGAGCTGGTGCTGTTCTACAAAATCCTTATTGATACAGGACCCTGTGGCTCCGCTGTCTAGGAGGGCTTCCGTTTCAATCTGTACACCATTGTCGATATTCTCAATAGTGGTTCACAACTTTAGCTCACGTCCTCGGGTACCTCGGACGAATCTCTTACGACTTTTGAGATTGGTAACTGCTTCAGTTGCGGTTGCATGACTCAGATTTCGTATAGCCAATACTGTTTCTTCCGATGCTTCTCTGATACGACTTTCAGGCATCCAGGCTCTAAGGATTCCTATAGCCATAGGGAGTTTGTCCATTTGTAACCGCTGCGCCACCCATTCAGGTGTGTTTGGTTCATATCTCACAGGTTTTTTCTCAGCTCGGGTCGTCATTGTAGATAAGTTATTTTTATTGGGTGTACCAGTACTACCAAATTCAAAACTAAATTGACTGTCTACATATGACGATGACAAAAAGTCCGATGCTGATTCTGAGATTGGCCCCGGCAGACCTGCGTCTACTGCTGGGGCAGGACAAAACCCAATTCTTTGGCCATAGCCTCCTGATCCTCCTGTGTCATCCGGCTCCACATGCCTCTGACGAACTGCGGCTTCGGTGCTTTCTCTGGACAGAACTTCGCAATGTGGCCTTGCTTGCCACAATGGAAACATTCCTTGTTGCGACGCGCAGCGTCGATGTCCATTGGTCTGCCTGCACCTTTGAAAGTTGTTCCAGTACCGTCTTTCCTATCCTGGGTGGGTACCGCAGGGGTTGGAGCCTTAGTTATGGGAGCCTGTGTCGTTTGTGGTTGCCATCTCTGGCTACTAGGTCCTTGCCCAGCATTCCGCTGGTATCTGTTTGACCAATTCCGTCGCATTTCCTCACGACGCCACCACATGTCATCGATACTGATAATCTTCTGTTTGAGTTCATCGAATTTCTCGATTCGCTCATTGCTGGTGCCATATACTTGGTCGATCAGCTTCGGCTTTACGTTCATTTCAATTAGCCTGATGACGTAGGGGGCGTCCTTAGCATATCCGGCGTCTCGCATGATGACTTCAAATTCCTTGAAGAAATCCTCTGCCCTCTCACTGGGGCCCTGACGGAGATGTTCTAGCTTCTCCTGAGCATTCTCTGTGAGTCCTTTGTCTAGGAAGGAGGCATTCAATGCATCCTTGAATCCTTTCCAGGTGACTTTCCATTCCTCCTCGTCGTCATTGAAATTATCGTCTGTATAATTCTGGACCCAGCTACTGACTTTGGGACCTCGCATATACGAGACCGCAATGTCGATTCTTTCACTGTCTGTGACGATCCTATTCCTTGGATCACGAATGTAGGCAAAGAGGGTACGGCGCCACTCTTTGAACTGGGCTTTGTCGCCATCAAAGATGCTAGGCTCTCTGAGCAATGACTTGCCATGAATATTGGAGGTAGTGGTGGTGGGAGCGGGAGTAGGGTTAGACATGCTGAAGTTGGGTGGTATGTAGGCGGGTATGAATGAGGTAATATTTCGTTCGATAGAGGATGAAGTGGATGGAGCAGATGAATCGGGGGTACGGTAACGATCGGTTTGTACCGAAAGTCTAGGTCGTCCTAGTCTTGAAGTAAAATCCGTTGTAAGGAAGACGAGTTACTAATGCAACCCGGTGGTGATGATGGGAAAATGTATGATTGGATTTGTAGAAGTTGAGAGTAATGTGGGAGAGATTTCGAAAATAGAGTACGATGATGTGGGAAGCAGCCTTCCACTCTCGCTTGATGAACAGATGCACCCTCCCTGTCTAGGAATGGAGCTCGTTGTGCACGCGAAGACCCTTCTCCGAAGATTAGTGATCAGTCGACGCTTTCGTCTGCCAGTACGGTGTCGGACTCAACGTTACACCTTTGTACTATAGGCGACACTGCTCGAATAGAGAGTAGAAGTCTGTGAAGGGTTGGTAAAAATGTGAGCGGGGATAATTGTGATAGGGATATGATTGCGTAGCGTGTGACAGGTGGTAAGAATAGCTTTGATCTTCTGTCTGCGACTGGTTCTAGTAACAGGTGTCACCAGGCGTCACACTCAAGAAAACCTTAGAGGGCGGAGCGATAAAAGAAGCAAGCAGAGTTCTGGGCTAAACCAGGTAGAATAGACGAGATCAAAGCTAAGGAAATACAGCAAGTAGCTACAGCCTATATACTAGTGAACAACCCTCTGCCCTAGTAATGCCCAACGCCCTGGGTTAGTGGTAAACATGAGTAGAACATAAGTAAAGTAGTGTGTAAGTAATGAAAGCTCGATCGCCATGCTGTATACGTGTTGTGAGACTGCTGTGTTTAATATAAGTAAATGAAAAGCGCATGTTGTATCAGTAAGCATAAATAATAGGTCAGGTGACAAGATAAGACAAGATATAGGATAAGGGAGATAGAAGATAAGACAAAAGATAAAAGATAAGACAAGGGATAAGGAGAAAGATAAGATGAAAAAGAAGTGATCGTAACATTGATCAATGTCATTGTAGATCATTCCTCTGCATTAGTAGTGTTACTTGAGAATACAATGCTAATTCCTGAGGACCAGACAGTTGTGCAGTGCAACAAGAATGAGACATACACTGACAATCAACTCATTTCATCTTGCATTTTGCATGACAAGACCCATGCTTGCTATTCCTTTCTTTTGGTCAATCTATTAGCTAAAATAAATTTTTGGACTACTGTAAACTCGTAGATATGCACTTGTGCTCACATGTAAACTGACTGGTGCTTTTTGAGGTAGGGACAAAGTTTTATTCACCTGTTCACAAAGAACAGGGGGCGCTTTGTGGCCAGTCATCATTCTCACCAGGAACAAACATGGAACATCATATACCAGTTTTACAGTTAACAAATAAGCAAGCATTTAGTACAACATTGCAAGTTGGAGTTGCTAGATGGACAGAGTGGCATTCGGAAGTAGAGGGTGCGAGAGCATTTTCACAAGTAATCAGATTATTAAACCCACAACAAGGGGGATGCCCATTTGGGCTGGCCAAATTTTTTGGCAATTAATCCTTCCGAAACCATTGAACCACCCACACACAGTTCACCTTGTAATTGCTCAGTGTTATGGGAGAGTACCAATGACAAAAGAATAAATAAGCAATGTAAATGCATTGGATAAAGGAAATCTCACTTTGAAAATTTGAGAAAGTCAAGGTGGCAGGTGAAGACAGCTCAAGTGCATTAACAACAGAACCAATTTGTCAAAATGAAGGATGAAATGGTCCTGGATACAACAGTGTTACATCTTGCACTGCAGTTTATGAATTTGATTAATAGTAGGCAAAACATTATAACAGGCAGCATGAGAAATGGACAATCAGCTGAAAGAACTGGCTGTAATCGCATTGGCTGGGCTATTCATTGGAGGATTACAGGAAGACAAGGTCAAGTACAACTGTGAAGTATCAGAAGCTGAAATTCAATGAAATGATATCAAACAAAACAGATATCATTAACACACAGGTGCACCAATTTGTGGATCCAACTATAAAACATGTAAGCGGCAATGATAAAGACCATTACGAATTAACCTACTAGATTGAGTATTCACAGCTACAAACAGGATGTCAGTTAGAATGAAATCTATACACACAATATTGAATAGTGAGAGGAGGTAAAATTGGGGGTGATAGATAACCTTCCAGCCATAACTGCACAAGAGGGAAATTGTTGAATATCCAAACACAATCAGAAGATTGACATTGTTGTTGGAATTTGACACCAGATATTACACTGTAAACTGCTAGATCACTGAAGCAATGTGAAACCAAAATTGCTGAGACTGAAGTTAACAGTGGCAATGACAAAATCACAGTGCCAGTTGCTGAGATTATCAGCACAAATAAAGGATCTTGATACAACAGATAGTGATAGCTTGAACTGCAAGGCAAGGTTGGCCAGTTGTGAGCAACTTAAACAGACCACAAAAGAAAATCTTCAGCAAAGAGGCAAAGTAATTATATAATCATGAAAGAACCCAAAGTGGAAATTAACAGATGATCGGTCAGCAGTCCTAAAGTAGTCATCAGCGAATGATCCTGGGATGATCGTGCAAGAAATTGCTGTTCCTGAATTGAAGTGCTACAATACCCACTACCTAAAGGTAGCGGGAATAAGTAGTTGTCCTCCCTTCAGACAGACACAGCAAAGTACACATGTTCTCAATTTGATTTCAACAGCGAATTACGACGATTAAGATTACTGAAAGTGTATACACGCAGCCAATCCTCAACCGACCTTCGCGTAACTCAAACTGCCGCAACAGATATAATCTAGCTCTTAGGTCTGGAAGTAGGGAGAAGTTCCACACATATGAGCACGTACGTACCACATAGCATATGTCCTGTCATTATAAAGTATGTACCGTCTAGCAAGTTCCAGGCGATAATAGGGACTCTGAGCGGACCACCGGAGTGCAGTATGTCTGGCAACTCGTGCAGCTGATCCAAGTTGTTTTTTTCTCTGGGACGGGGAAATACCTCCGTTACACACTTTCCAACATGCATTCAACCAGCGTTCAACTCACGGACTATGAACACTACGGTCCACATCAGATCTGCGATGTGGGGCGGTGAGATTTCCCCACTTACAAACAACGTCTAGTGTCTTGCTCGAAACCGAAATTAATCCTCGTCACTATCAAACTGCACTGCTTGGTATTTTCTGGCTTTTTTGGTTGGATTCGCCAGAGAAGCGCCTTTGATGGGTTTTGGAGCGCCCTTGGCCTTGGGTTCTAAGGAACGAAGTGAGATTGCAAAAGCATGAATGATCAATGGAACACACTGGCTTCTGGATCTGGAGACTGAGTCTCCTCCTTCTGTTCTTTCCTCCTCTTAGACGGTGCAGGCTGTTCTGCTACCCTTTTCGATTTCGGTTCCTCGCGTTTCTTGATTGACGTTCCGAGCCCGCTGTTTGCGAAGCTTTCCGATGAGCTCGGTACAACAGTTTCTACGAACGGAAGGGCAACACTGCTGAAGTTATGTACCATTCTGTAACCAATTCACTTACTGTTTAGGTGTGTTGTAGAGACGTCCGCGGCAACCGCAAAGGAGGAGCCATAAAGTTGACACTTACGCGTTTGAGCATCTCGCGCGATCTAGAATGCGCGTCAAGGCCATGGGTTTGAGGTTAGAGCGATGCATACGCTACAGAAGACTTCGGCGGCATAACAAGCAGCATCCTCAGCTGAAATCTCATTCAATTGAAAATGCGAAGGTTTCTCTGACGAAGGGCCCAATATTAACTGAAAGCAAAATATAGTCGAAACCGTCAAAGGAGGTAAAAGGACGTGCTTTGAAACTGGTAGATTCTTTACTCCATCCGCTTAGAAATAACTCTCCTTGAACGATATATTCCAACAGCTTCTCCGACATTTCCAGAAGGTCATCTGAGGATGATTTAGAGCCCTGTCATTATATCATATAAGCCTGATTCAACATGAACCACAAACACGCGTACGAACAGCGACAGCCAAAACATCTTCCTCATCCCATTTACCGCGCCACCATCGACTGTCTGAACCTAGAAGACCGATATGAAGCACCCATTCGTCATTTTGAACCTTGGATAGAAGAAACAATTGACGATTCAGGTGGTATATCACTTGAATCACATCATCCAGGAAGTGAGCGAGAGGAGAAGACATTGGTCGCGCACCCACGATGCTCCGGGCCGTTCAACCGCCACCACAATTAGGGCCACTGATTGATCTCTTTCTTGGAGTGCATTTTTCTTTTATCTGACAACTATCGAAATCAATGCAACAAGATAATACCAGCAAGCGACGTTGCGAGTGCGCCGTGCTTATTTTGACCTACGTTTCGAATCATCGACCGTCCACTATGCAGAACCCTTCTAGATAGAGAAAATGCCTCCATTGTAGCAAACGAAGCTAAAAGGCAGAAACTCGCTCCTCATGGATCATTTGCAGATGCCTTACAGACTATGAAGGCAATGGACAGAGGTTAGTAACGATATACCCCCCTGGCGTTGGCGTAGCGACAAGAACCCCTTATCCATTGCTACGACGTCGGTGTGGACAGATAAGGTGACCAGGCCTGGCGTCCCCATTGACTTGGGTAAAACACTTGGTATGTCATAAATGGGGATACGTTTTCCTATGAGTCTGATGCACCCCGTCAGTGTTCCAACAACTGGATATACAAGACTGCCGAGATCCAAAATTTCTGTCATCGGTTTTCCTCTTCGGTATAACTGAGGTACATCCCGAACTAGCTATCTAAGCTTCATTTACTTGGTCTCATAACTTAATTTAGGCGGGAGTCACTATTTGTCTCCATATTGTCGATATCCCACAAGGACAAAAAATTGAGGAAGAATGGTATGGGATGCGATGGATATCCCTGTCTCCAAGGGTATACGACCTAGTGAAGGCCACTGATAGACTCTCTGCATGCCAATACGAGCTCCGTTTGACGTTTGTACACTCGCTTTCCCGTTGTTTTGTGAGCTCATACTATAGATGACAGATATGAAAACTTCAATTGTTCAGCGAAAGAGGAACCTATCAACTGTGCTCGCGAAGCTCCTCTGCGCATCTTAAGTTTTGATATAGAAACGGATGTCTACATCGATCCTTCAGGAAAGGATGAATTCCCCACACCGAACGCACAATCTATCATTCAAATTTCTGGCATGCTCAAGTACCAAAGTATGACTTAGTATTATATTATTGTCAATTTAGCCTATCGTACTAAATGAAGTTCACAGGGGACAGTGAACCTTTCTACAGGAACGTACTGACTTTAAAATCATGCAACGCAATCGAAGGGACGGATGTTGAATCTTTTGAAGAAGAATCAGACTTAATCAAGAGATGGTTGAAGTTTATACACGACGCAGACCCGGACATCATCGTTGGATACAACTCCTGTGGATTTGACATCCCATATATCCTTCTTCGTGCAAAGCGCCTCAGTATTCCTTGCGGAATCAGTAGAATAAACGGTAGGACCGGCTCCTAGACGTTTTCTGCTCGCAAAACAAGCCAATTTTGACTCGATTGTTAGACTTCGAAATCTCGAATCCGATCTTTCGACCGGGACCAGGTGCTTTCAGTTCTGCGCCGGTTATTCCGGGTCGCCTGCAAGTTGACCTTTACGATTTTGTTTTTCTGGAGCATGGACATCCTTCTGCCAAAGAAAAGGCTGAGTTACGGGCGGTCGGCATCAGGAGGAAGCTCTTAGGCCTGGAAGCATCCTCATTCCGATTTTTGAAACAGAGGAAAGAAGACATTGATTTCAGGAACATCCCAAAACTACAAGCTGGCACGGGAGAGGATCGAAAGAAGCTCGCAATTTACTGCCTTAAAGTGAAGTGAAAACCTTCCGAAATTCTGTTTTGTGCATTGATCGTTAGTCTTGTCCAGGATTCTCATTTACCGTTGCAACTCATGGATCATCTGCAAGCATTGGATAAATGGATTAACCGAGCTCAACGGAAGAAGGGCACTTTTTATCATACAATACGTCGTTTAGCTGGCCGAATACCAGTCTAACATTGACGGGGACCAAATATTTTCCCTTTTCCGACTAGTCTGGTGACTGACCCCTCAGGCGGCAGTGACGAGGTTCGTTTATGATACTTAATAATGATCCAGAGGACCTGTTTTAGGCCTAGTCTCCCGCTACGACTTCTTAAAGTGGCGGATTTCCTTCTTTGAAACTTCGGTCACAAAGCTTCCGGGACCACTCCAATTTCCTCCCAAGAATGTGACTCCGTTAAGTTGAGCAATATCGGTAGAATTGTGTCGGATGTGCCGAAGAACTGCTACTCAAACATTAACACTTTTGCGACTGGGGGGTGAACAGCTGAGGCAGCACCCTACACTAAGCAGGATCAGTAGGACGGCGGCCATTGCGTTGGGTATGATAGACTGTAATATTAATCTCGGTTCACAGCTCATTTTGTAGAATTACCACCTAGGTATCGCAACTCGAGCTCACATTGTACTACGTCGAGGACTCAATGCAGTCTATGCTAGAATGGAGATGATCTCGCGAATTGTTGTTTTCTTCTGTTGACGCTTCGGAAAGTGCAAGACCATCATGATCAAATCCAAACAAGGCCTACGAAGATCCAAAAGCAATAAGTGTAGACGACCGATTACGATAAGTACCTCAGACATTCACTATGAGAGAACGGATCTATTAGATACTTGTAGACGACTGATTACGATAAGTACTACAGGCTAATTATTAATACATAAGTAGAGTCAAGATGCTCACCCTCAGACGTTCACTATGAGAGAACGGATGAGGGTGATATTTGTAACGATAAGGAATTTATGATGCTTCGATGAAAATGAAATAAGTGGAACTGATCGCAGTATCACACCAGAAGGAGAAAAAATTCCGCTCGACGGAATTACCAAAATTCAGTGCAACTGATATATCATGTGACCGGCGATATACCCGATATAGTTTATCCGCAGTCACATGATATATCAGTTACGCTGAATTGTTACGATTCCGTTGAGCGGAATTTTTTCTCTTTCCAGTGTGTATCTTGGCGTTTGTGCCATCCATATGATACCGATGTCTATCCCGACACATTCCTCAACAATAAGTATTATGGATAACGATGCCCTCCCGGTCCGTCTGTACATGGCTGTGAATCTCGAATATCGATTCTGGATTAAAGGAGATATTTACCCTACAAAAGTGCTAGCCAGTAGCAGCCAGTAGCAAGACAATTATATGAGGGTGATACAAATCCACTCATGAAATTACTCAAGTGAAGAATATGCTAATGTATGCGGACATATACATAGTGAACATATATCATGAGTACAACGGGAAACAATCAAGATGAAAGATAGATCTCGAAATATCGTGAAAGAATCAGGACTTGGCGTCCGTGCTGAGCGTTGGTGTAAATGGCGAGTTAGATCCTGTTAAAGCATATGGCTGTCGGTAAGGCTTTTCCTGACAATGAGATCTTTCACTGAATGGAAGAAAAAAGCATCAGTGGAAATATTCGTAGGGTTCAGTGCGTTAATACCATTTTCGAGTATCTGAAAGGTGGATTTTATGTCCTGCATCGAAGCACTCAGTGAAGAAGAGGTATAGACGGTTGCTGACTGACCGTAACAGATGTGAAGTGGCAGTAAAACGTTCTGGGGGTGGGCGAGTTGTGTTTGTGTATTGTGCCAAACTTCTTTTTCATATCTATGTATCGCGGGAAGAGTAAGAAGCGGAGTCAATGAGAAGCCTACAGCAAAATTGTAAGTGATCTCACATTTCGAGGTTCCTTCGAACGTATTTGGTCGATCGCCATATGAGATAACCCATTTTGAAAACTGAATGCCTGACTCGAGCTTGGCTTCCAAAATATCACACTTGTTGAGAAATAGGATCAACTCGGTCTTTTGAAGTAGTTGGTTCGAGACAATGGATCTCCAAAGAAGGATAGAATCCTCCTGCATATCAGGTTAGACAGGGAAGTACAACGAAACAAGGAAGAATAGGCCTACCAGTCGGTTCACAGAAGGATCTTCAACTAAAGATTGGTCGAAACAGGAAAGAGGCGCGAGAAAGATAATGGCATCTACCGAGTTTCTCAGTTGGTGATCAAGATGCACGTGTGACTATAAAGTTCACCTATGAATTCGAAGAAAGGGGCCCACGCGGCTAGCAAAAAAAATATTGTATGCATTTATTCTGGTCTATGATTGAGTCCGCATACCTCGCTGGAAACAATGAAAGTGAGTAAGTCAGTAAATTTGGTATCTCTTCTGTATTAGTAGAAGCCTCACTAAGGATCGAGCCCCTCCAACGTCGAATACTCTCCAATCCCGGCTTACCATATTTCCTTCAGCAGCGGATATCAAGACAAAAGTAGTTTTTGATGCATGATCTGCTCACCTGTTTTCAAGACAAAACGATGCTCCGAGACGCCTGAATGGGCCATTCAAAATAGAGTTTAGTATGTGTATTTATCTGCGGAACAACTGGCACTTACCCATGGTCTTCAATCGCGCTTTGAGAATATCATCTGGATAGAAACAGCTGAGAGAATCGCCAGAACGCAGTGGAAAAAGAGCTACCATCGGAAGGGACATATCTTAACTCGGTGATTCGTTCAAGGTCATCTAAAAAGCTGTCGGAAAAACGGGTGAAATTAAAGATACCAGAAGGTTCATTGATGAAACTCACAATCCAGGTGTGTCTTCAAGGCGAATTCTGAGAACATTCAGGAGATTTCTGATAGTAGGATCATGCCATAGCTTGATCATGTCCTCCGCGCAGTTGTTCAAAATAACCCCAGGGTCCTTAGGGTCGTCGAAATCGATACCTGGATCGCTATCGACACTGCTTCTTGTCGATGTTGAAAGTAATCGCGAAAATGTGGATTTCCAGGCCATGGAAGACTGAACATAAACCTCCTTTGGCCGTGTGGAGTGAGGAACATTGGTGATAGATGCAAGATGGGAAGTTTCGGATTCAAAAGCACTAGATGGTGATAATCTTCGCCATAACGATTCCTCGACCTGCAAGAGTGGAGATAGTCGCATCTTCAGTTTGAGATGTTCTGCCGTCAGTGTCGGTAATTCATTTTCAGAATCCAATATAGATATATCGTCCAATGAGTCAGGTGCAAGTGGTGAATTTGGCGAGGAAGCTTGTTGTGCCCTGGTCATGGCGTCGATGATGATACGGATTGAGCGGGCAACGTTTAATTGAATAACAGCGCGCCATGACGCTCGTTCGGCTTTAAACGCTTTCGGAGAATTAATCAGTTGGAAATCTGATTTCTGGGTTAATACAGGATCTGTGATAATCGGCAGACGTCACTTGCTCTTCAAGGTTGTTGTCTTCCCTAGGACGTTGAACGTTGAGTTCCATAGAAGAATATGAAGGGGATTCAAAAAAGATACCTGATTCGCTTTGACCTGGTATAAGATCAGCATAGTCCAGACAAACATGAAATAACATCCGACAACATGCCTAGGAGCAAGACTTTGACAGGATTTTCCTTCTTCTCGGCCAAACGTTGTACATTTATCTCCTCGTCAATGCTATCTGATATTTCCTTCGCTTTTTTCTCTTCGGCAAGCCTTTGGTCTCGTTGCGTAGGGGTCTCATTCGGTGGAGGTGCAATGGCGAGAGTCAGAGGGTCTTCATCTTCGGAAGTAACGCTACGGCGGGTCATGGTGTTGGTCAACAGAAAAAACAACGTCAGGGCAGAGGCATGGGGTAAAATAACAGCAAGTTGAATTGCCTTTAAAACGGCCCTCTCATCGGCATAAGCGAAAAGAAGCGTGTCGTAATAAGCTAGTGCTATTTTGATGGATGTCCACTTGTATAGTTGTCTCATGCAGGATCATTTTTTTTACCGCCGAGGGCTTCACTTGGCTTCCTTCGTTGAAGTTCACCCATGCTACTTCGTTTTCACACCACTCTTGGAGCTGTCTTCTGCGCTCTGGAAACACTTGTACCCGTGTCCGACATCCTCTTCGATGGGCCTTCGATCCGGCTTCCGTGATTGACGTCTCGAATAAAACTCGGGAGTTAAGATGGTTATAAAAACCTCAAATAATATCTACCAGTGTAGCTCTAGCTCCAGTGCCACCAGGCATATTGATATGTGTGAACTGATTCCCTATGCTTCTTTTCACGACCTCGAGACACAGCAATCAAAGCTAGCTGCTAGTCCAGGAGACTCAGAATCCACTTTCTTTTCCCTCGATTCCAAGGTCTTGGTGGTCAACTTTACTTCTATCCTATCCTATCATTCGAAAACGCAATATCATTTAAATCACTTCATAATGATTGTTCGGCACAAGTGTCACGCACGAACATTTTCAACCGGGAAAACTTGATCAGAATCCACAGAATGAGCGGGACGACGATTACCTACATTCCGTGCGAAGCTGGCCACTCCTACAGACAGCCTTATCACGATGACCATTAATTTGAACCGTCCGTGAATGTTCATAAAGCTTCAGTTATTTCTGACTGACATTTCCTTGACTGAAACACAGTCTTCAAAGATCGCAATATTATCGCAAACGACATGACATGGAAGTTACACTGTTGCCGGGAGCGGAGTTGTTAGGGTGAGTATCAGGTCAGAACCGTGCGAGGACAGTCGAGAACGCTAGCCAATGCCATGCGGGAATAAATCAGAAGAAAGTTTCCCTTTGGTGCCGGCGGGACAGTCAGGCCTATGAACACTGTTCTAGATGCATATATGCTGCAAGAGTGCTTGGATTGCATCCCTTGCGATCGCCGAACCCAAGTTTCACTTGCGGGAATTTTCTGTCGAGCATCTGTATACTGATCCCTGCTTATCCTCGTTTCAAGCTGTTTCTAGGCTTTTCTAGTCTGACAGGCAGAGACGACACTTGCGGTAAACCGTGAAACATGGTGGCAACATGCAAGGCTGGCAGACACTGACACAATGACCCTGCTCGCGCGGCGTCCGTACTATGTATGAGACTATATAACAAGGTGTGCTAATCTATACATATGATTATTCTGTGCATACAAATCGTTATATACGTGCAACCCGTTGGGCCTTGGCTTTTATAAATTTTTGTTGCTACAGAATACAGGGCCGTAGACTACAGTCTATGTATAGCTTGGTGACCAAGCCCTCCATAGGAGGAAAGACCAATGATCAAATTTTGCGTAGCAATATCGAGGTGTCCCTCATAGACCGGTCTACATCAATCTTATACTTACCGGCGACCGCGGTTGTCTAGAGTTGTCTGTCGATGTCAGGGATAGGATAGCAACGGCGGCTTGCAAACTTTGTAACACCAAGCCTGAAGGAGACCTGCCGTGGCCTGCCGTCTCCTGTCGTACAATGGATTAAGTATGGGGAATGGAGTAATGGATACTGTCCTATGCCGCCAAGTTGTGCGAACCAGTCTCAGCCGAAAGGGACTGGCCTCCAAATGATATTGTTTGGTCCGAAGAACGTCAATCAGTTTTTCATGGGAATTCCACACAGAGGATGACTCAGGGTGACTCCTGGAGTCCTGGTTACTCAGAGTAAGAATTCTGGCTAAATCAAGAGTTCAAGCTTCAACTTCGAATTCAGCGTTGTACCTATCTAGTGCTTTGACTACAGCGTACTCAAAAACAATGTCCATAACCCGAGCAATTTACCGAGCGTTCTGCCGTCACTAGCAAGCTCTAGCGAGGCAACATTCTGCAACATTGGCTCTAGAACACCTTGCCTTAAACTACCTTAAAATCTGCTGCCTAAATGGTGGCATCTGAACTTGGACAAGGATGTCTTTGGTTTACTAATCATGATGGGCAAGACTACTTAGTATGCAGAGACCAGGCAGAGAATGCGATGTTTAGAAGTGCATTGGCAACTTGTTCAGGGCTCGGGAAATCACTCGCGTACCCTGCGCGTACATCAATTTTTGAATACACTGTAACACGAATCGTTGCAGTGACTGAATAGATATCTGGAGAAATACTACACTTCTCCGAAAATTTAGAATGACTTTTGTGATAGATACATATATATAGTATATAGTCTGTAAATAAAATAATAAGTTACAAGAAAATAGAAAGAATTAAAATAGGTCGAAAATGTCCTGGACGTCAGTGACATCCTGAAATCTGAATGATTCTACTGTAGCCCATTCAATCTACACAGAATATTTTCATCAGTGAAAATAAGCCAGGCTATGTTTACTCAATACTCACACCACTCTGATCAGTCTGCAGACCCTTGTCCTCGCTACCTGTGACAATAACAAATCGTCTGAGTTCCTCCCTGAACCCCCGACTAATTTGCAAACGTCCAAGATGCTCTATGATTTCTCGTTTGATCGCATCCTCCCATTCTTCTTGTGGCAGATTACCACAAAGCTGCATAAACTCCCTCACGCAAAATGCTAGCGTTTCAGAGCGATCACGGACATCGCTATCAAAGAGCTGGAAAATCCAGGGTACGAAGGAGTCATCATATTGAACCGGAATGGAGGATGGAGGGCACCCGAGTTGGTCTTGCGCAATAAAACTCAAGGGTAGAGAGCTTGACGGAGTATCCAAGTAAGTAAGAAAGGACGAGGATGTTGAATGATTCTCTGAAAGTAAATTCCAATCCTCTGTATTGCGAAGTCGATTGTCCCTAGACGCACCCCGACGAGTTACGGCACCTTGGCCACCAAGATGCGTCTGCAAAGGTGGAGCCCCCACAATTGAAATTAACTCCTCGTCTATCGCATCCAAAAGCCATTCGTACCCGAGCCCATCACATGTGCATGATATTGGCTCATCGATACCAATATCGATGTCCACATCAATACTTTGAGAACCAGTACAATGCGGCACATGTTTGTTTGCTTTACATGCTATTCGTTTCTGAATAACATGCTCCCTATCGCGATACGCAATAGAGACAGCCATACCAATGACAGCAGGCAAAATGTAACACGCCCAAAAATCGTGTTCCTCGATCTGAAGGATCCTTTCATGCACTCCCAGGGGGTCGGAAAGCAAAGCATTGGGAGTAAACGTCACAAGTCCACCTAAACCTTCAGCGTTAATCGTTGCAATTGACACTGAGATCTAGATCGTACCTATATGCCAAATCTCCTCGATGATATCAGAAAACCGAGGATTCACGATGTCACTGGAACCATAAACAAAGAACCTCACATCGTTCATCATTCGGTATTCTGAAAGACCAGGTATGTCTCTAATGTCTCTCCAACCTGAACTGGGAACCAGCGAATTGACATGGGCAAAAATCACTCTCAGAGATGAATCCCATTCCGTACCCACAGTGCCTTGATTGACCGTGGCGGGATATTCGTTCAACAGCGTTGATAGCATTTCCCTTTCAATCTCAGAAACGGGTGACAAACCAAAAACTTCTGAATCGACTGGGGGCCATAACGCAAAAGGCCGCTCACCGCCAGACACTAAGTATGAATGTAGCAGTTCGGGGAGTTCCAGCATCCTTACGGCGTGCTTGGTTGTCAGCTTGGGGACTAAAAGGCCCTCCAGTGGTTTGATACCGGGCTCGCCGTAAGCTTCATACACGCCCCGCGGTAACTTGAAATCTCTCCTGTCGTATGCATTATCCAGTCGCTGAACAAAATGTTTCAGCACATCATCCAGAAGACAGTCCTCCGCATTGATGACCCAGTTATGCAGCGATACGATGAGTGCGGTTTCGTTTGGAACGAATGACTTGACAGGAGGAAGGTAATGATGTGAAAGGGTAGAAGGATATATCAAGTTTATTGCAACAACTTTCTCTTCGACTGCGACAGGTATGAACGCAACCTGTAAAGGAGAATTTTATCAATCACGATGTTCAAACTAAGGTAACAGGAGTATCATTACCCATTTTTTGTGAGACAAAAGATCCGCAATCTGCCTAAACTTTCTCGCCTCTTCTTCTTTTGCCGCACAGAGCCACCCCCACTCCTTGACCGGACTACAGGCAGCTAGAATTGCATTCAAGTCTTCAAATCTATAGAAAGATCTTGACTTCATAACCAACTTGGAGTCGTTGTATGACATGGAAACCTTCAACGGGATCACACCTTGCGTGAGCGAGATTTGACCAGCTGAAGGGTCGGACGCAAGAAGCAGGCTTTCCATAGACATTGTCTGAGCTTCATCAATTTCGTCTATTTCAAGGATAAGTTTACCCGCCCATATCGCATTCGTCTTGGAAGAGATGCTGGAAGAACATTGAATATGGCCTCAGCAACCGTCCAAAATTAAATGTGAACTCACCGTGACTCGGATTTTGGCAGGACATATTCCACACCAGCAGTCCTGAAAATTCATCGTGTTCATGAAATGACAGGTATATTTTGGAGGACACGTACTTTGTCATTGGCATCACCGAACTTAGGAAACTTTCAGCTTCGTCATTCAGCATGGAGCTTCTCCTGAATATAACCATGATTTAGGAATATAAGGCTATACATGCAAGGATGGAATAATACCTGGAAGATATTGGCGGCGAATGGTTCAGGTCAGCGGCAGAAGGATCCATCCCCCAATCATCAGATGGTTGAGCCTCTGAGGTTGAAGCAAGTGGTACGAATGGTTCTACTTGCGGGTTAGTAGGATTATTGAGCGTCTTTTGAGACGAGGGAACTTGATCTTCAGATGCCATTTTCGGTCTCGAAAAATGTCGCGGTGTTGGGGTTGCACTGACAACGGCGGGAGACGAAGGTTCCGCTCGATGAGAATATGTCGGTACATTCTTTGGAGAAGCGCGATCAGCTATTATCGTTTGAGACTCCTTCATAGGACCTCCGCGGTTCTTCTTGAAGCTTATGCCGTTCAGAGTCGATGTCGATTTCCGAGGGAGATGGGGCCGCGATCCTCCAATATCTTTCTCCGGTAACGCATCCATCTTCAGAGCTCCTTGTGTCGAGGTTTTCTTGGAGGCGCTGCCACCTGCAGACGCGGAACCCTCCGTTGTCGGTTTTGGTAGAGATGGTGTAGGTGTTTGAAGTTTAGCAAGGGTTGGTAAGGACGTGGAATGGGTCGTATTAGAGGGTCCGGAAGCTGGACGGGCTGTTCGTAAACGCGGCAAAGATGGCTTGTTTTTATTCACGAGCTTCGTCTCTGTCTGAAGAGAAAGATTGGAAGGCCCTGGATTCATGTACCTCGGTGGTTCAGTTTCTTCAGCCGTTGATCTCTGTTCAACTTGAATGTAAGCACGCAGAATGACTACAAAGCAGGTTAGACCAACAGCTTTGACATTGGGACGTTTCCTTTTTCCTTTAACCGACGGAGGCTGCAATGGTTACACTATTACCATCGCGAATTACGATTGACTCAAGAAATATGGCTACCTTTGCTTCCGATGAATCTGAGGAACTTGATGATTCTTGTTCCACCCTCCGAACTTGTTTCACCATTTTAATTATAGGAACATCTGGTTCTGAATCTGATGATGCTTCAGGTTGTATGGCCGGCTTTGGCATTGATTTCGAAATAGTTTTAGGGACGGTGACCCTGCGGTCGTATTCCTGTATGGAATGTCACTGCTCAAAATATACCAAACGTCGCCAGACCTGATTTTCATACCTCTTTGACTCGGACATTCACTCCCATTGAAGATGGTCTTTTTGATTCCTGCATGGAGGTAGGCGCTTTCGTAGTTTCCTGAGTAGCCGCTTTAGCAATAACTGGTTTCTGTGTATATTCAGAAAGAGGTAAGCACGATAGTCGTATAGGAAGTGTGAGTGACACTGACCTGCTTCTGTCTTCTCTGTTCCTTTTTTCGATCTCGCTCAGCTGCCTTAGCTTTCTGCGCCGCAACCCTTCGCATCGCGTCCGGATTCTTGCGAGCAAATCGAATCTTTTCCTTGTCTAAGTGGCGCCAGAATTAGATCCAATTTGAAGCGAAGTTTAGGAGGTGGTACAGACTGATCCATGCTTCAGAAGGTGTACAATTGTATCCAGGATAATAGTCTTCGTCATCCCCGCCTATTTCCTTCCAGAATGAAGCTAGCAGACGTTGACAGTTTGCGATATATTCTTGAGGTTCCCATCTAGTAGGAGTTTGCAGCTGTGAGATACATATTTTTGAAGATGCGCACGAAATGATCGCCTACGTATCGTCCTTTGGATTATCGTAGCCATGCCACTAGGAAAGCAGGCGATTCAGTAATGCAAATCTGCGATCAAATAATCTTTTGTGTTGGTTATACCTTGACAAGATACAGCTATGGCGTTTTCCAGATTAGTAGAATGACACAGAAGAAAGCGAGGAGCAAGAAAGTCGCACCCATTCCCCATCTTCATCGACTTTGGCTGCCTTGAAATATTCTATATCATGTCGTGTTTAAACCAGTCGCGTTGGGTCAAAATTCGAGTAAGGGACAAGATTTACCAACTTGGAAGACTTCTTCGTCGGATTCTGCCGAGTCTTCTTCCAGGCGAGCTTTCTTTTTTGGTGGAGCTCCCATTGCTATTGATGGTGAAGGGTTGAAGATAATGGTTGAAGTAGTAAGTTCTAAATTAGGGGTTGCATCGCTTCATCCTAACTATTTCCTCATACCGGTTGCCCAGGACCATTTTTTTTTCAAATTGCTGAACAAAGAAAAAAAAGCTCAACATAGTCAGCATGAAAATATCTTCAAAGGACTTCATAATATTCTGGATTCACCCACGTTTGGAAAGGCGGCTTGTACTGGTGTATCCTAAGCCTTGCATCCATTTCCTTATCATCAGTTGACATCTCCCGCTCCATTGCATGACCGGCACCTATTCCTCTTAGGCTGAAAAACTTTGTCACACTGACGGAGCATATCGAGTCCATAGTTTCACCGGTTAGGATCCCCTAGAGGAAAACCCGTTCCCTCCTACAGTACATTATGAGTTCGTCATCCTTGGTTGCGCTCGGGAAAACAAAGTGGTTAAACTTCCTGGTTACTTCCTGGAATTTAGGAGTCCGGCCGCGGGTATGTATGTACTGTATCCCCACAATTCTCATTGACAGTGCCTATGTACTCAGTTATTGAGCCAGTGTAGGTTCAAAAGAGACTCCTGATCTCAGCCAAAGATTGACTGTTTCGGACTCGGAGGTTGTTGCGGATATTGTGTGAGCGAGCGTCTGTGAGTCCCAGCAGGAACCGTGGCTCAACCTGGAGCACTGCCCAGCGGAAATCTTCCGAACGGAAGGAGGATCGATCTGGATCCTGGAACAATACAGATTGTCGTGTTCTCGTTTATGGCACTATGGAGGTGGAAAGCCTGTGGGTCGAGTGTCAGTGAATACTGAGTGAATCTTCACTCAGGTCAAGATAGGTCAAGATGGGCGCAGGTGTTTCAGGGCGTGCACTGTTCTGCCCCGACGAACCCTGGAAGTCTTTCGGGACAATTACATGGTCGATTTCTTGGAATTATAATCATAACGGCGATATTCAAACATTATCCAAGTCAGAGCATCGCTCTCGGTCAACTAGGGCACTAAACATCGGGTACCAGGCTGGTACCAGGTAAAGCACACATTCATCGTCGTTCTGGGTACTGCGGACGTACGAATATGATTCTGAATTATTATGCAGAGAAGTGAACCCATATGATCCAATATTAGCGTTCCCGCATTCCCGCATACCTATACAGTGGTCTTCAGTACAAAACCACTACATAGCAGCGCCTCCATGACGCGGCTTTTCGCCGATGTGGAAAAAAAGATAGCGATCACATATACTTACTGTGACAATCTCTCAATATTTATCATGAATTTGTGTTAGCTTTCGTAATGAGTTGTTTGACCTGTGAAGACCTATACAGGCTAGTGCAGGGCTAGCGTCAGAGATAGGGAGTACAATGCTGATCTGTAAAAGTTTGTAGATCATCGCGCGATTGGCGCTACGGCAGTTACAGAGGTACCATTTGTGTATTGCATGTTTGTATTTTGGGCTGGCTCGCAAAGGTTGGGAGACCGGTGCGCTTCAGTTCGGTTTGACTGTGAGTGCGGATGGATCTCTGCCGTTTTAATAGTCACAAGTTGAAGGTGCCGACACTGAACACCATAGGAACGTGCCGCGCGTTTCCAAGTGACACCCTCAATGAATCAACAGGGAAGGCGCGAGGACATTTAAATAAAGAGTCATCCACCACGGCGCCGAGCAGGTGAAGATCTGTGAAGATGGTATTGAATGAACAGTACATCTTGAACGAAACAACAAAGTTCTCCGAAATAATATACACTAGAAAGAAATTTCCAATCCCGTAATCATTAATCATGTACGCTTGCTTGCCTTCGCCTGTACATCTCCTGCTGCATCTGAGACTTTCTCGGCACCTGCCTTCTTAATATCCTCTGCAGTGCTTTTCCCCCATCCAAGCCAACTAAACCATCCAGCTTTAGCTTGTTCCTTCTTCTCTTCGACACTACCCTTTGCATCGCCATACTTCTGATCCACAGACGCCCTAGCTTCATTATACAAATTCTCTGTTGAGTCTTTGGCGTTCGACAGGCTCCTCGAAGCACTTGATTTGTATTCATCGAATTTCGCTTGAGCATCATTGGCTGCCTGCTTCGCTCTTGTCTCCGCCTGACCAACGGTTTTGTCTGCAGAGGCTTTCGCTTCGCCGATTTTCAGCTGACCCAGCTTATATGCATCATCAACGCGTGCTTTACCTGCAGCACCAGCTTCCCGAGCCTTCTGAACGGCTACCTCCTCGTCTTTCTTTGCTTTTGCCTCCAACCTAGCTGCTTCGTCGGGATTGTTGGAGTAGTACCAGTACCCGCCGGCTCCGACAGCAGCGACAACAGTAGCGATTAGCAGTCCATTGTTGGATTTGGATTTTGGTACTTCAGTAGTATATGTTCGGATTTGCTTCGCCTGATGTTATCATTAGCATTTGCAGTGTGACCAATTTGGCTGAAATCTACCTTTGTCAGGGCAGGAGCACGAGTAAACGAAGGCTTTGCAACGCGAATAGCTTGAGAACGGAACATTGTAGAACGTACGGTGGTTTTAAAGCGAAGATAAACTAGATACCAGCTTTTATAACACACGCGATCTGGGTGAGGATTCGCATGACGTCAGTGACGTAGTGAGCCCAGTGACGCCCTCTCACCGTGGCGCGCGTCTTTTTTCGTGAAAAGTCAAATGCTCCAGTCTCCAGAAAGTCCATGATGTTATTGAGAAATAAAATTCAAAAAATACATCGTCAGCACAGGTAACACGGATACATATTTTGTACATAGCGTTCTCTATTGCTTGATCTTGCCTATCACGGCGTTTGCTGCGTATCGAGGAATAACCTACAAGTAATCGTTCATGCAAGTTCATAAAACACATAGAGAAAACTAATACCTTGGGATCGTGTAGCATGTTGAACTCTTCCGTAGCATCTCGCCCAGCATAAAGCATGATCGCTTTCTCACCTCCGGGATGGTCAGGAAGGAACTACCGACATTAATATTAGCAGGGAACCGGTCGAATAAAATAACAAGACGTACCTCGGTAACATCGAGCACCTCGCCATTCACGACGACCCAGACGTCCTTCTTATCCTTGTGTTTCGCGACCTCGTCCATCGTATACACTTTTCCACCTGTGCTCGACTGTTCTCCCTTAGCCTCTGGTGCTGGGGCACTCGATGATGATGACGACGCTGACGGAGCACCAGACACTTGCCCAGCAATAGCACCAAGACGGCCACCTGCCTTTGCTATAGCAGCACTGGTTGCTTGAAGCGTGTAAGCAGCCGCAGAGTCTCCGGCGACCCGTCCAAATACAACACAACCAAGCAAAGAGCTTCCACCGAGACGGTTGGCACCGTGGACGCCTCCAGCAACTTCTCCGCAAGCGAAAAGACCAGGTATGGGTTTGCCGTTGGTATCAATGACACGAGAAGCGTCGTCAATTTCAAGACCACCCATGGTGTAGTGCAAAACGGGAGTCATCATAGACACATGGAAAGTATCGTCGTAGGTCCATTCACCAGAGAAGAACTAACGAGACATCAGCGCAAAGTCCAATGTAGGGATATACCCACAAACCTTCTTGCCGAAAGGATCCTTTTTCGAGCGGACAACTTGATTGTAGTCTTCAAATGTTTTCTTGAGGGTTGAGGGAGATACACCGAATTCCTTGGCAAGAGCATCTCCAGAATCGAAACGCTTCATCAAACCACGGCCGACATAGTGCTTGCAATGCCATTCGATATCTTTCGACGCGGGTCCGTTGAGAACGAGACGAATAGGGAACTGGTAGATACCCGGGTCAAACAAAAAGAATTGAGCTTTCGTTGAATATTTCATACCTTGCCGTTCTTCCACATCTTGCCGGTAACATAATCCCGATGTTGTAGCTCATCAACGAATCGTGCACCGGTGTTATCCAACAACAGTCCACCGACACCTCTCAAAGCTTCTGCAGCCAAGAACTTCACCTTAGCTTCGGGGTCGTTGGGGTCCACTAAGCCGGTGGGATGAACCTGGACCTTCTCCATGTCAATTCCCTTTGCGCCAGCAGTCATGGCCATCTTGTGCCCATCACCAGTACAATGATCTCCGTTTGTTGTAGGAAGGTTGTAGTACTCCGGTCGATGTTTTTTCAGCAGCGAGTCAGACGTAAAGTCAGCAGCATATCCACCGGTTGCAAGAATAACCGGTCCGTAGGCGGTCTCCGTTTTGCCATTGAAAGTGTATTCGACACCAATAACTTGAGCATTCTCGTCCTTGATAAGCTTGGTTACTCGGGCCTTTTTGATAATCTTAACACGCTCTGGTTGAGACACAGCAAGATCCTCTAAACGTTCCATCTGAGCATAGGTAATGACCTGGGACGTAAACGAATCGAATTAGAACGTCACTGATAACATTGAGTTGCAAGATTCTTACCATTCCCGGGAACTGAGCACCACCACGATGTGTACGAGGATGAGTGTGACCACCGAGACGAGCGACCTTTGACAAGTCCAACCCAAACTTATCCTGGAGCCAATTGACGGCATCACCTGAGCGGCCAGTAAGAACTCGGATGAGATCGTCTCTTGCAAGTTCTCGGGCCTGAACGATATAGCAGAGTATATAAGTATAAAAGAAGCGAGGAACAAATTCAGCACGCACGGATTTCTTAGTATCCTCAAAGAAGATCTTTGCGTTGTCGGGAATGTTCAGCTCCTGCTGGGTCTGTGTACCAGCGCCGTTGATTCCAGACGTTGCCTTGGTTGAATTTCCCCCCATGAACCTATATTAAACAACGATTATCGTTAAATTGGCAGAAGATGATTTAGGAGTAGTATGGTGCGCGGACCCTTGCTTGTCGAGGAGAAGTACATTAGCCCCACGTTCGAGTAGTGTGTGGGCAGCAGAGAGACCGGCGAGACCGCCGCCAACGACGATGGTAGACATGGTGTTGAAAAGATGAGGAGGTGGTGAAATAGAAGGTCTTGAAACGGACCCCAGGTGAGCCGTGTCTTATATAGAAGTTAGAACTTGAGCTTACCCCGGAGATGGGCCAATCACAAGACACCTATTCCTTTGTACTTGCATGTGATTTATCCGGTAATGCGATCCGAAATACCCGCATTTCAAACTGCCCCCCAAACATTTCAAACACCAGCCAACAGAGCTTGACCACCGGTTGATCACTTAACTTGCCGGGCAGCTTTCATGAGCTTTCTCAAAGAATAAATCGTTGGAGGTCTACACTCAAGCTCTTACAGCCGGTGGTCTAAACTTTTCGCTGTGGACCAAGGTAAGGAATCGTCTATGTATACCAGGTCTATACGAGTCTAGAATGTGGGTATTAACATACATGGTGTCAAGTAGTTCAGTCCCTTTCGTCGATATAGTATGGCTGAGGAGAGGACGCATTGCGGCTGTTATCACTATGCGTGTAGTTATTCCTCAGGTTGATCTGATTCAAGCGCGAGGGGATAAGCCAATGATGGTCTTTCGTGCTGAACTATTTCTTCCTCTCCAAGCTCTATGTAGGGAAATTGTCCCAAAAAGACATCGGAATTCTATAGCGTCTCCTTCAACACCTCACAACATCTCTGAACCAACTCCTCCATGCTCGCTTCAATCGCATCTATAAGGACCAACTGTGGAACTTTTCCACTAGGGCCGCCATGCTCTACATCTCCATCGGCGAATATATCTCTATTAGCCTCCAAGTACGCGGGCCAGACAATCTGCTCCCAATAATTCGGGGGATCGCGCCAGAGTGATCCCTCTGGGTCAAATTGGACTGTTGGTCAGCGACAGGTAGGTTATACAGCGTCGGGGCCAAACAGGTGGAGTTAGAGAAGTGGACCGCGGGAAAGGAAGTGAATAGACCCCGTCAATATACATGCAGAATAGAGAAAGGAAGGCCGAAAACCAAACGAGGCGAATTGGCACAAGAAACATACCTGCAGTATGATATCCGTGTCTTTCATATCGTCTATGTTTAAGTATGGCTTCCGGGACACGGAGAAATATCCGTGCATCCAATTGCTCGTAAACGCCCTACCAAACCATTTGGTCAGAGATCCTCAAAATAGCTTCTCACATTACATCCACTGACCGGGTGCCAATACAATAAGAACCCATCCACCAGACCCCATATTATCTTAACCCCACCCCGCTCTGCGTTTTGTTGCATCTCGTCGAAAACGCGAGACCACTTGAGCATTAAGCCATCGTTCAAAGGTACATCCTTTTGTTCGTTCAAATGGTCGTGACTTATATGTTCTGGGGGAATTACTCCGGTCTTCTTAACTTCTTTTAAGGACTCGACCATGCGAGGCCATTGAATGGCTCCAGTTGGAGCATCCCAGTCTTGTACATTATACACAGGATGCACAGGAACTTGTTCTTGAGGCTAAGAAAACATATTGATGAGCTTGAAAGACAATACTCAAATGACCTTACTGGAGCAAAATCCTGAAGGATGAGTCATCGTTTAGGACGAAGCATATACATCGACGGACATCGAACGTACATACGTCCTGATGAATGATGACACTGTTTGGCAGTATTCGTGCTAGGTGCTTTGCGAGGGTTGTTTTGCCAGAGCAAGTTGCACCTCTGTGAAAATTAACAAGTTTCAGGGAAGAGTATTTGAATGAAAGGAGAAGAAATATTCAGAGCGTACCCGATTCCTACGAGAATTACTCGGGTTTTATGCTGGACTGAGTCGTTGCTTTCTAGGGAGCCCATCCAGAACTTGGAAAGAGAAGCGGAGTATAAGGGATATCCCAGCCAGTAAAATTGCGAATGTCGTGAAGTGTAGAGGATCCGGACTCCGGAGATTATCAACGCTTATCAGCGCTCATTATAAGCATAATCTTATCTTTCGGCAATCAAATGGCATATATCCTGAGTCAGCTATGTCAGTCGCGCTCTCAGCCTTGTGCAAGGCGCGTTTCTTTATCCGTTGTTCTCAAGTGTCACTGTCAACAGAGTCCTGAAGTTTGAAGCTTGAAGGTCTATTCATGTCTGAGCATACTGCCCTTCTCCCATCCACTTCGGATGCGAACAATAATAGCCGTGGCGCACATAAATCACTTCCTACATTTAATTTCACAGTGCGCTTTATAGTATGGGGAATACTGACTGCAACAACAACAGCAGCTCTTGTGGTTTTTCTGTTCTTCTCCGACTCCCTTCCCGATAACATCAAGGAACTTCCTTGGATCGGCGGAGAGCTGAAGGATCCCATGGTTGCGGCACTGGGCATACTAGAAAAGGCTCCAATTATTGTGAGTCCCATATATCTCTGTATACAGATGTTACATAGCTATCTTCCTTTGTTAGGACGGGCATATCGATCTTCCAATACTCATTCGTTACGGTGGTTACGCCAACAATGTATCAGCCGTTGACCTCAACTCCGAAATGCCTGCCCACGTAGATATTCCTCGACTTAGAAAGGGAAAAGTTGGTGGCTTCTTCTGGTATGCCTTTGTCAGCTTTCATGATGCTCACAATGAATAACCTGATATCTACTTAAGGTCAGTATATGTAGGCTGTGCGGACCCCGAGGCTGAGGGAGCCGATTTTTTGAAATCAACTTGGAGAGTCAGGTCTGCTTCATGAAGCTGATAGGACCCGTGCACAACCTTAATATCTACATATTAGGGATACACTGGAACAAATCGATGTTGCTAAGCTGCTCATTGAAAAGTACCCGGAAGTATGTTCGTGTTTCCCTGGCCATGGACAAAATTAACCAACAGGTGATTGTCAGACCTTTCGATTTGCGCGGAATGCAGAAGGGATAAGATCTTCTATCGCTAGCGGAAAGATAGCCAGTCTTCTTGGCGTTGAAGGGTGCGTTGTCGTTGACCTGCTTCAGTATGCTCCCAAGTCCCGTGCAATATGCTCTCCACATCGAACCCAGGTTCGATGGTTGTCTCTGAATATTCTTGAGACCGAGGGACATACTCAGTAGCGCACAATGAACGTCCAGATTCAGTAGTCTGGGTGCTACGAGGCCTGGTCGGGAATCGAGCTGACCGGTTTTTGCTCCTCGATCGTTCCTGTTCTTCGTCTGAACTGTTGAGATCTCCTGGCTCATCTTCGCCTTATATAGTGCTCACCAACTTGGTAATTCTATCTCTGTACTGAGGCAGTACCAAGCACTGGGAGTTTCATACGTTACCCTCACCCACACTTGCCACAACGCGTTTGCAGATTCATGTGGTCTGGCCCCGGGAAAAGAACCTTTACATGGCGGTTTGAGGTGAGCCGATTTTTTCAAGTTTTCTTTTTCCATCCGGGTCCGCTCTTCTGAGTATGGTGAGCTTGGGTATCTACAGAGGATTCTCCCTTTCGAGTCACAAAAATAGTACGCCGTAATATACTGCGTCACTTTTGCCTTTCCTCCCCGCGTTTCCGCGTTTCACCCCGACGTCCGAACTTGCCGCCCCTGCTGTTTTTTATTACTTTCCATGTGCTGAATACTTACATATGTTGCACTCAGTGCCCTTGGGTTCTCACTGATTGATGAAATGAACCGACTCGGCGTCTTAGTAGACTTGAGTCACACTTCCGACGCCACTGCAATTCAGGCTCTCAAATACTCCAAGGCCCCTGTGATCTGGTCGCACTCATCCGCCCGAGCTGTCCATAACGTACCCCGTAACGTTCCAGATGATGTTCTAGGACTTATTGGTACTGGTAGCGGACAGAAAGATGCGGTGGTCATGGTACTCGAACTGGCTTCTAATCAAATAACATGCTGATTCTGCCGATCTTCAAGGTCAACTTTGCGCCGTATTTTGTGGCACCCGAAGGTCTGGCAACAGTGAAGACTGTAGCCAACCATGTCGAGCATATTGCAAATATTGCTGGTAAGGAACATGTGGGTATAGGCAGTGATTTCGACGGTATAGAAATTGTTCCAGCTGGTCTGGAAGATGTATCAAAGTATCCAGCACTAGTGCGTGATTACCCCCATTTCCGTGTGATTACAACATTTACATATCCCTCATGTAGATCGCTGAGCTTTATAGCCGTGGCTGGACGAAACTTGAATTAGCAGGTTTGACTGGAGGCAATCTTCTCAGGGTTTTCGAAGGAGCAGAACGGGTTTCGAGAGAACTGAAAGCCACAGGTGTGCAGCCGGTGTATGATCTATACAAAAAAAGAACAGATATACCCCACTGAGCCATTCAGATGGTCATAGAGGTCATAATGTAATGGCATGTAAGTATGCTGTCTTACTGCATAGTGTATTTTCTGTTTGAAGAAGTTCGTTCTTTGACCGAACTCAGATATGGCTGTATGGAATCCAGAAAGTTTGCAAAAGGACCAGACCGTAGCATCCAGCATTAAAAAAAGGTAATATGTATTGATTATGCATGAAAATCATCTCAAAAACGTTCTGTCGGAAACAATTTACTATTTAGATGCCGACTTTGAAAATCCTCTGGACAAGGAGTTAGAAAGACTGATAAAGCTTCCCCACTCCCGAGTCCGACTGCGTGGAAGCAGTTACTGCTAAGAACTTTAACCCCGGAGTAAATGCATGGTTTAACTCAGGTTTCATTCATCCGTAGTCTTTGCAGTATTGTGTTCGACATTCAATTTCTTTCAAGGAGATGATTGAGCAGGGGCAGTCCTGAGCAAACCGTCGAATTTGTTGATATCAAATTGAAGGACATATGTACTTAGAAATTCGGGAACCTATTTCCGCAATCAGGATCCAGAACGTATCTTCTCTTTCCTTCTAATACCAGGTACTTACTACTATGAAGGTTTATTTCACCAGGATTTATCCGATTACCGCTTCTGAGAAGATATTATCACAGTCCAGGTGCTGTGCTCTGATCTGCTGAACGGTCTAACTCAAGACTCCTAGTTAATTGCAGCCATTGAACAGCGAATGCTCCAATCCGAGATTTGACTCATGACAGATGACCAAGAGAGAGAAAGTCCGCGAATCTGAAGTGCGAAAGACAGCAATAATTATGCTTGGATAACGTGTAATGCGTGATAGGTCTTGATAGGTCAAGTACCGTGCTGGATCATCAATGTCCGACGAGGCTAACGTAGAGCGTTGTATGTGCGTTTTAACGAGGTTCGCCGTACAATATTGTTCATTAACTCTAAGTACTATATCTGTGCATGTAAAATCGGCCATCTGGAGTCCCTGCGCCGACGGTGAACCGCCGATGATTAGCTCAATTTCTTATGTGACTGTACTCACGGTAGTGGAGGTAAAACATCGTGGTGAAAGATACCCTCAATCTTCTAAGTGATGTTTTCCAAGAGAAGCGGAGATCATTAATCATTATTCACGGTCGCATTAGAGAAAAGATCTGCTGATTTGCAAACTTCCTGATCACTCATACCTTTTTCATCTTCTTCTGGATCCCGTCTGGATTGCTGTGTTCAATTCTTGGACTGCAGTGTGTATGCCGTGCTATTATTTTATTTTACCTTCTTTCTGACGATCCAACTCAAATGTGGGTGCAGATCAAAATTGATAGCCATTTACACGAGAATTTAACTTTCATCCATTGCCTCTCCTTTCGACTTTGCCTTAGATACACGCTCCTTCATAATACCTTTTGCTCTTTCCTTCGCCGACTCCAGCTTTCCAGCCTTGGCAAGTGCGACCAGAAGGGAGTGCACAAGCCCAACGTGATTGTGCCTTCGCAAACTGTTTTCGAACTATGATTCATTCACATTGTACATCAGCCATGTATGCAACCCGAGAATATAAAGCGACCCTTTACTCACATTCCATCTATTTCGTTTAGATGTCTCGCTCTCCAGCTTGACGACTAAATCGGCGGCTTCAGCTTGCTTTCCGGCTGCTTGAAGTTCTGCTAGTTCGGCTTGTATTAAGGGAAGTGGGTCTTCTCTTAAGGCTAAGAGACTGAAATCGAGCTAGATTTCATCACTATTCACATATGAACTTGGTTTAATGAAGATCAAGACTTACGGCTCCAGGTGGGTACGTCGCTATTCGATTTTCAATAACCTCACTTTCTGAACTATTGAAATCTCATCATCTTGGAAAACGTGAAACGACTGACCGTGCGCGAGAAAGCCAGCCTTCGCCTGTTTCATTATAGGACCCGTGACTGACGGCGTGAGGCTTCAGGCCATCCAGTTCGTATAGAAATCCCATGAACGGAAGATAAACCACAAAGTGGTAAGCATCCTCCGTCTGCTTCGGAAGCCCCAGTCCATCCAGAGAGATTGCACTAGGTGGCGACAGAGAATTATGAGCTTCTCTTAACCAGTCGGAGCTGGTGATGACAAGGCCGCGAGTCTGAGGGTCCATGCCGTTCGTAAACTCCAATAATTGAGTCAATTGCGATCCACTTTTGAGAGCCGGAATATTCCCAAGCGCGTTAAGAACCGCTAGAGTAGCGCACGCATTGTTCACAACTTGATGTGCGAAGAAGCCTGGAAATTCAGGATCGTAGTTTCCACTCATGCTGTCAGATGAGGTTGAAACCCATTTGAATAGAAATATCAAGGCATGCAGAGGTTGCAGCGAGGCAAGAGATTCTGAGTCTAAAGAGTAGAGATCATCCACGATTAGTGGAACCCCTAGAGTTTTTAACAACTCTCTGAATTCGGCATGAGAGTTTGTAGGGGTCCCAGATCGGAAGAACATACGAAAAGACACCAGGGTCTGACTCTGTAAGCTGCCAGCCATTTGAGTCATCGTCTCCGGACATTGTTGAAGTTGAGATGATACGAGAAGAGGAGTTGCAACGAAAAAATAAATGAAGAGTTCAACTGAACGCGTCAAGTGGATGACGCGTCGCAGAATCACGTGGGCTGAAACTGCGGGCCGAACTTGAAGAAGAAGTTGGCCCTGGTTGTGCCACTTCCGTTCGCGCTCCCATCGTCTGCATCGTTTGGTACAAAGGGAGTCATGACAACCCCAGCACCGGCAACTCCCAGTGCTGACCCAGAAGCAGCCAATCGAGCCCGATTTGAGCTTGAGTTGGAATTCGTTCAAGCTCTTGCCAATCCCTTTTACCTCCATTCGTTAGCGCAGCAGAACATTTTGGAGCAACCTACGTTTATCAACTTTCTCAAGTACCTTTTATACTTCAAGGAGAAAGATTGTGCTCGCTTTATACAGTAAGTGAATAGGGTCCGCTGTAAGATACATACTCATTTCCGAACTTATGATCTTAAGTTATCCCCACGCGCTTCATCATCTGGAGTTGCTTCAGCATGCTCAATTTAGGACTGCTATGAAGAAGGACGAGATGTTTCGTGAATATCTAAATCAACAACAATTTGAACACTGGAGAACGTGGTCAGTCCACTTGGTCGTATTTCCGCTCAGCCGTCAGATTGCTGTACTACATCTACAGGAAGGACCCTGCTAAGTTGAATGCAAATTCCGAATTGGAGGACATGCAGAAACAGCAAGAATGATCATGCATGTTGGCAAAAATTTGTCCATTATGTTCCATCTGCATGTAACAACTGGCTGCCAACTGACAGTGCAGATTATTATTATCATGTCTCGGCATTCCGACCTTGTGTACAACATTGTATCATAATAGCACTTTTTTTTGAAAGAAGATCAGATTGTCACCTGTACGGGTGCATTTGCACTGATTAAAGCTTTTCGTTGAGAGGTTGTGGGCAGGTACAAGCGGAACGCATTTCCAAATTCGGTAAGTATTCCCAGGAAACGTCTTTGACGTGTTCTCAATTGACAATTCTCGTGCATGGCTCTACTACGCCAAGATGACCGCTCGCTGGACGACTCTTTGGGACAAAGTTCATCGCAAGAAGATGATTACGAGCAGCAAGATTTGCGCCCTTCATTCTATGCGCATGTTCCTTCGGTGGAAGAAAAGAGAAGATTGTGGATTCAAAATGCGACCGTAAACACAATGTTTATCGGTTCTTGGTGAGTTATAGAGTTTTCTTTTTCAAGTTAGTTCAGTGCGCTGAGTCAAGTATCGAACCCTTGTTTGATCCAGGTTCTTCTTCGCAATTCTTCTTTCAATGTATAACAAATGGATGTTTTCCGACTCTCATTTCAATTTCCCCTATCCTCTGTTCGTCACGTCGCTACATATGGTCGTCCAATTTATCTTGGCTGGCCTAGTGATCAGCATATGGCCTCATAAATTCAGGCCAGATCGATACCCCACGACTGAGGAGTATGGGTTAGTTTTTCAAATTCAATCGAGTGATTGCGTCCCGAACCATGCCATTGTCACTGCGAACTTATATCAGGGCCAGGGAGCATGCATGGAGATTTTACGCGTTTCTCAGGATTTGCGGCTCTCACTGACGCGATCTTTGCAGGAAGAATGCGGTCCCCACAGGCGCTACCACAAGTCTCGATATAGGGCTTTCAAACCTTTCACTTAAAACTGTATCCTTGTCGTTCTATAGTGCGCTTTTTGTCTTCCTATCGTGCTCCTGTACTGATAATATACAAAGCTATGGTCAAATCATCTTCTCTAATATTCGTGCTGCTTTTCGCCTTCCTCTTCCACTTGGAGCGTTTTTCCTGGCGCCTTGTAGGGGTCATCATGCTTATCTGTAGCGGGGTCCTACTTATGGTAGCGACGGAGACGCATTTCATTCTCGGTGGCTTCGTACTGGTAATTAGTGCAAGTGCCTTGGGCGGTCTTCGATGGGCTTTGACGCAGCTATTGTTCCAAAACAAGAAAATGGGCTTCAGCAATCCTGCGTCTACGATATTTCTTCTGAGTCCTATAATGGCGGTGACGCTCATTATCTTGAGCTTTTTCATCGAAAGCTGGTCTTCTCTATTGAAGAGCGAGTTTTTCACTTCCGGTATCACTCGAACAATAAAGACAATCCTACTCCTTCTTGCACCCGGAGTACTTGCGTTTTGTATGGTGCTTAGTGAATTCTAGTCAGTCATTCTTACATGCTCCCGTGAAGATTTCTCATCCCCACTTTGAAGCATCATCCAGCGTGCTGGGATGGTACCGATGTCAATTGCAGGAATTGCAAAAGAGGTCGCTACCATCAGTGTATCAGCATGGTTTTTTGGTGACGAGCTCACTCCACTGAACATAACTGGTGTTGCTATCACAATATGTGGTACGTCGAGTGGGAATCTGACTAAGTCCGTCGTCTGAAATTGTTCGCAGGCATCTGTCTTTTTACCTACCACAAATACTTGAAATCAATACAATCGACGATACCACTGGACGGGCATGGTAATCCTATCCTTCCCGAGGAAGAGATCGCTCTTCATCCTAGAGATGACTCTACTGAACTCGATGAAACGTCGCGGTTGACTTCAAATAGTGCGGATAATCTTGAAATACACCAAGTCGTGAGTAATGACATTTTGCGTACTTGATGATCTCAAAGACAGAAACTCAATCCCAATTTCCTGATGCTCTTACTTCACTTTATCTATAGGATGAGGCAAGAAATATGTTGTTCTCCACCGAGTAAGAGGAGGAGAAAGAGGAAAAGGGCTTTCTCAAGGATTCCGTTGACTCCGGTGCCACCGCCGGGTGCGACCCGTCTAGAACGGTCGAAGAATGTCCCGACGGACTAGCAACGGATATATCTTTGCCATTGCTTATTTATAATCTATTTGAAAAATCTTGATACCTTTGAGGTCCAGGAGCGCGTACTTGTAGAATAATAATAGAGACGAAACAGAGTCATTCCTTGCCGTACGTAAGATCTGGTACCTGGAAAACGAACCGAACGGACCTGGTTTGCAGGTAAATCGCATCCTGCGGATTGATGGATGATGAGTCCGAAGTCACTCTTCGCATGTGGATTTTAGCGATTGATAGAGTGATGTAAGCACTATTTGAAGTACTTCTTTCAAGTTTCTATTCTTTGTTCTCATTATATTCATTTAACAACAACCAGCCCTTCGCAAAACGGACCTACAGGAAACCCACGGGGCGCAACCAAATTTTGGGCGGTCAGCTCAAATTCTGCACTTCCCTTTCAGAGATCCGATTCGGAACGACAAGGCCGGGCACAAACGACGCCCTTGCCAACGAAACAACTCGACTTTTATCTATTTTCCCGTTTCCGGGATATTTATGATATCTAAGTGTTACGTGTGACTGACGCCAAATAAGCCTTGAGGTCGAGTCGCTCCATACTTAAAAGCCATCACTGTGTGCTAGTCACTGTTGGCTTTTCCGATGGACGACTCTTTCCAGTTTATCATTGAATCTCCTCAAAACACACAAGGTCATAAGAAGCGTCCTCGTCTCGTCACGTCTTGTGATAATTGGTGAGTGGCGTACCGAGGCTTCTTCTCCATTCACTCAACATCTATCAGCCGTCTGAAAAAGATCAAATGCTTACAACCTACTCCTGAGGGGAAATGTGAAGCTTGTAGAGCGGCAAAGATCCAATGTCGATTCCGAGATAGAGAACGATACTTTGCTGAGCGAAGTCGCTCTATTGCTGGGCCTGGAGCCTCTTCTAGTGAACAAAGGTCAACTTTCTTTGAGTATAACGCGTACATCGACGTAACGTTGCTTTCTCTTAGATCCGACAGTGCTGCAGATGGGTTTCCGGTAGCCTCTAGTTCTTCCAGTCCTGCGCTTTCATCTTATTCTATTCCTCGTTCGGTGTCTCATTCACCCAAGGCTAACGGCGTTGTCGGCGCGGATGACAATGGCAGTGTTCGATACTCTCCCTATGCCCCAGATCCCCGACGGTCGGTAGAATATTCACACCGGTGCGTTTTGTATGAATATACGTGTTCCTCGGCGCTGAATTCGAGTGGTTTTGGCGTAGTCATTCCTCTTCTATGTCCTACAACAGTTCTGCTCGTCAAAGCCCTCTTAGCTATCAGTCAATGTCGCCGAGTCCTTCAAATTCACCGATGATGTACCACTCCCGATCACAGTCCAATCCTAATTCGCGTCAAGTCCCTCTCTTCGATTCTACTTCACCACAGCACCCGTCCTATAGTCTAATGACAGAATTCATTCTATTGTTCTTCAATAATTTACATCAAGAATACTCCTTTGTTGCCTACGACGACGTTTACAGAGATTACAATCAACGTAGAATGTCGCCATCTTTGGCTAATTGCATTGCGGCCTTCGCTGTGAGGTGAGTAGTGGTTTTGTTTTTCCAACTTCATTGAATGTATATTTGATCTGAAACGCGTAGGTTCTCAACGAATCCTGATCTAACAGTACGCGGACTGCATAATGTCGCGGAAACGTACGCGAATAACGCCAAGGTACTTCACGCTGCCACCTTGCACTGCCCATCCCGCTAAGACATCGCATATTGGTACAGACAGCTGTTAATGCCGTCTCCCACATTCCTAGTGTAGACACTCTACATGCTTTGATGTTGATGGCATGGTATGAATACAAAGCAAACAGGATCAACTGTAAGTCTGTTTTGTTTATACTACGTGCTCCTCTCAGCGTTGCTTTGCAGCATTTCGAGATTACGCCCAATTAAGTACGCGTATGTCCACCCAGCTCGGCTATGCCACCGCCAGCAGTGGCCATGAGGGTGAACGTCGAACACAAACAATGAAGGCCCTGTATCATCTGCAACTAGTCGCCTCGCAATATCATTAATAATGTGAGTTCAATACTTGTTCCTGTGGCAGCCCTAGCTGACGCATGTGTTACAGTTAACTGATAGAAATTTCAAACGCACAAATGCCCACATCCAATACAGGATTTGTATAATTCTGGCTATCTGTATTTGCTTACTTTAATGGCTCTGTTAATAGCTTTGTTAATAGCGACCTAATATACCTTCGACTAATATATGCGCAGTATGTACATAGCTGGGCAGACACTTCTATATGTTGGACCTGCGCGTTGCACCTTCATCGCCATCTTCAGATGAGAATCGGTATTCATAAATTGGTACTGTACTTGGCGGCAACCACTCTCTTCCTGGTCAACTGTCGAATAGAATTGTTATGAACAGACCAGGTGAATATTATTTTTAATCTTCGCGATTACTATTCAATTTTACATATTCAAGTGTCTGAGGAATCTTCAATCGTCGCATTGACAATTTTCTGTGGGATCTCATAGATTGGATGGTGGAGTGGTCAATACGGCATGAGTTTGAGTTTGGGAAGGTTCGGGATCATTCCATTTCCGCCCGCCACAAAACCATATGTAGTGTCGTCTCGCGCCCTTTGTCGGGCTGTAATCTGTTGCAACCACGCTTCTCGAAGTGTTCTTTTCCCATGGGAGCTTCCATCTGTGAATACTTAGGCTTTAAGCTTTCGATTACTCTTTGTAGCACACCATAACTTACTCTATAACTTACAACGGTAGACCCTGCCACGGTCCAATCAATTCAAGAACAATTGCTTTATGGGAAACGATATAAGCACATGCTCATTCTGTTCTCCGTATGTGTCCAGATGTAAGTACCTCCTTTGTCAACTTACGTTCAGATTCGCACACCTGTCATGGCTGGACTCCAGATGCGCCACGAGGATGTCAACATTGAACTTGACCCCCATCTTCTTTCCCTCTTCGTCGACCGACAGATAACTGCAATCGCCTCTTCACCTTCCGGCATGGATGGCGACTACATCAGTCCAAGCTCATACCAGTTGACAACATACCTTCGGATTGCATCTGTATCGATCGCACTCTACGAGTAGGTTCAACGGGTGATCGACCTCAAACCAGTGACAAGCACTCAGATATTGTTTAGCTTCCTCGAAACTGCCCCGAGTACCTGTAGGTATATTCGAGAACAGTGGAATGCTCCTCACATGACGTGCGCTTATCCTTCGCCTGATGTTATTTCGTCTTACCACCTCTTCAGTGCCTCGTTCAGTCTTTTTCTCCTTATTCAGTTGCGTCTTGCGATTTTCCTCACTCTCCAAGCAAGTTGTTTACGGCCCTGTATCTTTCAAGATTCACAAGCATAGCGACCCTCGCTCTTTCGAATGTCGGATACTTCTATTCCCATTTCACTGAGCGCTCTTGCTCTCACTACTATTTAATACCCTCAATTTTCAAAGGTATATAAATCTAAAACATGCAGAACTTACACCAATAACTTCTCTCTAGTCATACAATCCACGGTATCTCAAATCATCCTTGGTCTCCGGTATGTTTCCGGTTTTTTGTCAATCTCCTTCCTTGGAAATCTTGCTAATGTACAGAGAAGTGCCTTCAACCTTTCACGGAGATCTCGATTAGTTGGAGGCTCACTTCTAGTTTTATTGATAGCCGCTACCGCTGTGCGCATTTTCCATCCCTTCTATAACTCACATTCACCTTCGGAAGCAGTTGGAAGGCTTGACTAACCTCTACCATCGAACTGGCGAGTATTGAGGTAAACTGAACTACTTTGAGTTGGTATTGATTATATTTTTTGCAGCGGTTCTTGATCCTCAGTTTGTGAGTCCCTCAACACTGTACCATCTTTTTCTGTGAATTTGACCTCAAGAATCGTTCTTCAGGGAAAGTAAGGCGAGAATTTTCGTTTGAGGATCTGAACCCTCACCAAAATAACAGCTGCCGAGGTGTGTTCCAGATTATGCATCTAGGAGCATGGATCTACTACGTCGTTGCCATAATATACGACTTGACAACCTCAACAATCTGCATGGTCTACCTGAATAAGTATAAGACGGCTTCGAATTCATTGTACGTTTCTATGCACCTTTCATCAATGGTTGTACTAATTGAGCTAGCTTTGCCAAAGTGACAAGAATGTGAGTGTCAGAGTCAGGACAACGAATGCAATGATGGCATAGCGAGGACGGTCTCAACCACTTGCAGAATTTTGCTTATTACATTTATTATCTTGATTAAACCCCGTATTGATAGCTCTTTTCCGACAGGATGTTTTATGACGGAATTGGATATTTCACAGCCCTCACCTGCGTCAACATCCTCAATCTTGTTATATATCGGGCGTCTCAAGACATACAAGTATGTTCTGATCCATCTCATATGTGGATGTGGCTGAACTGCATATTTTAAGACTGCAGCGTGAGTTACCCAGAACGTTCATTGATCTGCCACTTACAGTGGATCTACTATGAAGTGCCTCTCTCGGATACTGTATGACGTGGATCATGTCCAAACGCCTCATCATCCATTTACATGGTACGTAATAAATAGCCTGTTTTTTTCAATGCTAACCGGTAGCCTTTCAGAAATATCCATGAAGAGAAGAATCGATACTGCTGCTGACGCTGCATCGAGTTCAACCTCACAAAGTATCAGCTCGGTGTACAGCGTGAGTCATGTAGTTCGGACACAGTTCAAGCCAAAAGCATCGACGGTTAGTCTCGATTTGACTATTCCAGACTTCGATCTGGAGGATGTGGAACTAGGGACCGATTGGGCTGAAGATGGGAGTGCGCATGTGAGGGTGGAAAAGACTGTGCAGGTCGAGCGACGATCTAGGATGGTTTATGAATTGGGAGATGATAGTATTAGTCCTGGCCCTTCATTATCGCGTCCTCGATGACAGGTTTTGGGATTTTTTGGTCTTGAGATTTTTTGCTCTACCGCGAACGCGTTGACCTTGAGAGTAGAGTAATCAATGATTGTCTACCGAAGCACCGTAGATGCATTGAAGGTAACACGAATCTCCAGTGAAATTCCGGTGATCGGCGGAATTCAAAGGTGGGACGCGGACGGACTGGAAATCTGCAAACAATCATAATTGGCCCGAATACCTTGATAGGATGGATGTTTGCTGTGCTATCTAATCCTAGTATTCCCAAAGCAGCTCTATGAAGTGGTCGGGTAAAAACGAGAAACCTTATTCACTAGGCCCCCTATTACTCTGATATTGCTCACAGTTCTGCATAAGTTATAACCTATATTCATCTGTCCATGTCACTTCTTGCTTACCTCCCCTGGCTACTACCAATATTTTGATGTTACTTGTACCCGGTACAGGGCATCCTGTCACGAAGCGGCAGAGGCGGAGTGACTAACGGAGCGGGAAAGCGGAGCGACTAAGCAGAACGGTGAGGCGGAGCAACTGGACAAGGCAACAAGGCGGAGCGACTAAGCAGAACGGCGGCAGGCTGGTCCCAGATAATGACAGAGATATATTGAGTATCGTAGTCATAGGTAATAATAAGTAAGCACATACCTGGTCCCAGATAATGACAGAGAGGTCAAGATAAGGGACCAGGCTGTGGAGGGTTGGCTATATATACATAATCCGGTCTGCGAGAAACAACGATGTAATACTGTACAGTTTAGGAACAAGGAAGGTGGCGGAAGCCAATAGAAGGAGAAGATGGGTCAGGTGGATCAGTAATCGATGGATCAGTAATCGATGGGGGTTTGACAGTGATGGGGGTTTGACAGTGATGGGATGATGTATCGTACAAGTAAAGGCGTCGAGACGGTGAGAAAAGGAAAATGATAGGGGCTGCGTACTTTATGACATTACCCCCCTCCTTATGACCATTGCCCTCGATGGTCAAGGCTTTGCCGCTGTTGGGTGTTTTTTATGAAAGGCCCGAACAATTTTTGGTGCTCGACTGAGGTTGGCTGCAGGTGTCACGAAGCGGCAGAGGCGGAGTGACTAACGGAGCGGGAAAGCGGAGCGACTAAGCAGAACGGTGAGGCGGAGCAACTGGACAAGGCAACAAGGCGGAGCGACTAAGCAGAACGGCGGCAAGCTGGTCCCAGATAATGACAGAGATATATTGAGTATCGTAGTCATAGGTAATAATAAGTAAGCACATACCTGGTCCCAGATAATGACAGAGAGGTCAAGATAAGGGACCAGGCTGTGGAGGGTTGGCTATATATACATAATCCGGTCTGCGAGAAACAACGATGTAATACTGTACAGTTTAGGAACAAGGAAGGTGGCGGAAGCCAGTAGAAGGAGAAGGTGGGTCAGGTGGATCAGTAATCGATGGATCAGTAATCGATGGGGGTTTGACAGTGATGGGATGATGTATCGTACAAGTAAAGGCGTCGAGACGGTGAGAAAAGGAAAATGATAGGGGCTGCGTACTTTATGACAGCAGGTTCCCAAGAGTTGTGCCCTGCGTCGTAACCTTTCCACTTAACCAAATATTCCAACTTCTTCCATCGAACCCGGCTGTCTAAGATCTCCTCTACTTCGTATTCCGGTTCGTCTTCATCCTCTAAGTATACCGGCTCTGGTGGTGTTGGTATTTCGCCATTAATGGAGTTACCTTTCCAGGGGTATAGTTTATCGACATGGAAGACGGGATGAAGGCGATCTAGGGATAGGGGAAGGTCAAGGCGGTAGTCTAAAGGGCCAATTTTCTCCAGAATGCGATAAGGGCCAAGCTGTCGATCTCCTAACTTTTCACTGGAAAGTTGAAGGTTAATGTCCTCTGCACTGAGCCAGACTAGGTCTCCAACTTTAAATTGATGAGCTTTCCGCTTCCCGCGTTCGTATCCCTCCTTCTGTTGTTTCTTTCCTAGGTGTAAGGCAGCTCCAGCATCTTGTCGCGCTTCTCGGAGAATCCGTATACGGTCATCCACAGCTGGAATACCGCTGCGTTGGCCCACTGGGATATTGAACAGGGGAAGATAGCCGTAGGTTAGCTCGAACGGGGACATGCCTAGCGCAGAATGAGTCCGTGAGTTAATCACAAACTCCGCCATGGGAAGGTGCTCTGCCCAGTCGTCTTGTCGTCGTCCTACATAGAGGCGGATGTATTTCTCTACTTCCTGATTTGCTCGTTCGGTTTGGCCATTAGACTGAGGACGGTATCCGGAGGTTAGATCTGATTTAATTCCTAGCCTAGCGAGAAGGGATCGCATGAGTTTAGCTGCAAACTGGGGTCCGCGGTCGGATTTAAAGTGAAGAGGAAGACCATGGAGACGGAAGATCTCTCGGTAGTAAATATCGGCAACGCCTTCGGCTGTGATGGAGCTGGTGCAAGGAATGGCATGAATTTGTTTTCCATACAGGTCTGTGCAAACCAAGACAGCATCGTAGCCTTGGGAGTTAGGTAGCTGTGTTATCAGGTCAACCCCTACCTCTTCCCATAGACCGGATGGTACATCTAATGGTTGAGTTACGGCCCGTGGGTGTCGCTGGATCTTCTTACGGGCACAAACCTCGCATCCCTCAACGTATTTTTCCACAAAAGAGCGCAACGTAGGCCACCAGAAATGGGTACTGACCAAGTCGAGTGTCCCATGTAGTCCGGGGTGTCCTGCAGTTGGATGGTCATGGCATTGACGGAGTACCTCAGTGCGTAGGTCGTCGTTTGCTGGTACGTATACTCGACCTCGGTAGTAGACCAACCCATTGTCTTCTTCCCATTCGGCTATCCCATTGGCCAAGCGCTGTAGTCCGTGCTCTTTGACTGTTTTGAGACCCTCCAATACCTGTGCCTCCCATTCTGAGGCTTTCCGGATACGATCCTCTAAGGGGTTCTGTAGGATCGAAGCTGCAATTTTTACAAAGTGGCCAGGTTTAAGGACTGTCTGTTGTCGGTTGTCATCGCTGTCCGATACATGATGAACTGCCATGCGGGAGAGAGCATCAGCTTGGGTGTTTACTCTACCAGGGCGGTGGATCATATGAAAGTCAAACCGTGACAGATAGAGGGCCCATCGGGCTTGTCGGCGGGTGAGGTCTTGTGCAGTGCGCCAGAATTCGAGGTTCGAATGGTCCGTAATGATGTCGAATGGTTGAGGGAGTCCTTCTAGAAAGTTCCTCCAATCCTTCAGTGCTTCAATGATAGCAAGCATTTCTCGATCGTAGATTTCGTAGTTCCGTTCCGCTGGCTGCATGGATGCCGATCTGAAGGCTACCGGATGCCATTGGCCATCGTCTTGCTTCTGCATAAGGGCGCCTCCTGTGGCAAAGCCTGATGCGTCTACCTCGATTCGAGTAGGCCTGTCTGGTGTCCATAGAGCAAGGATCGGTGCGGAGATGAAGGCTTCTCGAAGGGTATCAAATGCTTTCTGTCGAGTGTCGGTCCAGGTAAAGCTGGTGTCTTTCTTCGTCAGATCGTTCAGAGGTCGTGCTATTTTGGCAAAATTCCGGATAAAGCGTCGGTAGAAGTTTGCAAATCCCAAGAACCCTCGTAGTTCCCGAAGATTATTAGGGACTGGCCAGTCGCGAACAGCCGCTACTTTTACCGGATCCATTCTCACCTCCCCTTCTGAGATGATGAGTCCGAGGTATTCAATCTGTTGTTGTTCAAATTCGCATTTTTCGGGTCGTAGGTAGAGGTCGTGCTTTTCTAACCGAGTTAATACTTCCCGTACCATTCGTCGGTGTTCCTCGAGATCGTTACTGAAGATAAGGATGTCATCTAGGTAGACTGCCACCTTGCCGGCTGCAATGAGATCAGCAAATATAGCATTCATAAGTGCTTGGAACGTGGCAGGGGAATTTGTGAGACCAAAGAACATGACCTTAGGCTCGAACAAGCCACGGGTTGTTGCGAACGCGCCTTTCCATTCATGTCCCTTCTTAATCCGTATGTTATTGTAACCCCAGCGGACATCAAACTTCGTGAAGTATCTGGCTCCCTGAAGTCAACTAATGATGTCAGCAACTAATGGGAGAGGGTATCGGTTCTTCACAGTGTACTCGTTCAGTTTCCGGTAGTCTTGTACGAAACGGAGTTTCCCATCCTTCTTCTTTACGAAGAAGACCGGTGATGAGATTGGTGATTTTGAGGGGACGATATAGCCTTTCCGTAGGTTTTCTTCTAGGAAACGATCCAACTCCTCCTGCTCGTTTAGGGACATGGGATAAATCTTGGTACGCATGGTTGCCGGTGCTCCAGGTACGAGATCAATCGCATGGTCCCAAGGTTGGTGGGCAGGTAATCGTTCGGAGGCGGATTCTGAGAAAACCTTCTTGAAATCACGATACTGCTCAGGGACCATTTCTTCGAAGGTTTTAACGGGTTTGTCTCGGTTGGCTTCCTCTGCTAGCTGCTGGGAGTAAGTGAATCCTGCGGCGCACCAGACTTCCTCCGTCTGTTCCTCTAGAATTCCTGCTTTTACCCATGCCCGGCGAGTTTTATGATTGGCTCGAATTCGGTGTATTGGTGGTTCTTCCACCGCTGCTGATTCACTCGGTTCAAGGGTCGCTTCTAGTGGCACCTCAATGTGGGGGTTTTCTGCGGGAGGTTCCAGTTCCGGGAGTTCGAGGATCGGGGTTTCTGTGTGAGTGGCGGCTAGATGAGAGTACAAGATCTCCTCGTCTGGGACTTCTTCTATCGTTACTCGAGGAGGCTTTACTGAAAGTCGTCCTTTCTCCCAATCAATCTCCGGATTTACCTTCCGTAGCCAGGGGAGTCCAAGGATGATGTCTTCACCTCCTAGGTTGGTGATCAGAAAGTCCATCCATCGCTCTTGATTATCCACTGTGAGTGCTAGACGTGCAAAATGGGTTATCCGTCCAGCTCGGTTAGGTGTTCCATCGATATTAAAAACGTCGATTGGTTTATGGAGGGGTGCACATCTTACATGGTTCCGGGTGACAAAGTCTTGGTTTAAAAACAGGGCGGTAGCTCCACAGTCTACCATGGCTGCAGTTGTTATACTGTGATTCCTTCCTCTTAGTCTCGCATGAATTCGGAAATGTGGGGAAGTAGAGTTTAATTCCCGGATCGACGATATTGTACATGATGGGTGCGAGTCATACGAGGAAGTAGCGAACATAACAAACTGATTACGGGGTACTCTCGGTGCAGCCGAAGCGGGTACCCTCTTTAAAAACCCTGTTGAAAGCCAGAGGACGAGGAGGACATAGCGTTAGCACGATCAAGTAATTCCCTTATTTGACCAATCTGATTGGAAAAGTCCTGGTTAGGGGGGCTCGGAGTAGCAGCTACGGGTGCAGAAGCAGATGTTGGGGTCGAGGATGCGATTTGGACGGATTCGTTTGGGAATAGGGAGAATGGCGCGGGTCCCGTAGCGGATATCTGTTGGCGTCGAGGTTGCTGGCGTCGGCCTCGGTCTCGTCCGAGTCCCATGAATTTGTCTTGGCAGACTGCTTCCAGATGTCCTCGACGTCCACAGTAGCGGCAGGTGGTTTCTCGGTGTGGGCAGTTTTGCTTGACATGACCTTGGGCACCGCAGCCGAAGCATCGTCCTCGCATGCGAGCTAGGAATGCTTCCCTAGTATTCCCATTACTGGTGTGGGTTGCATCAATGTCCATAGCGTGGGGGTCAGCAGGGGTAGTATGAGCAGTATGCGTGGGAGGGTATCCAGAGTTCCGGCCAGTCATGGTGGGATCGTGCAGGTAGACATCCACCGATATGGCCCGTTTGATTGCCTCCTTCAGAGTCGGAGCAATTCCTTGGGCAATGTTTACGGTGATGAGGTGTTGTCGGATCTCTGGGAGTAATGCAGTGAAGAAACGTTCCCGCAAGTCAATATCAGACATTTCAGTCCGATCTCCGATATCCTTGAACTTCTGAGCGAATTCCGCAACTGTCTGTCCTTTACTTTGCCTGAGATTCTTGATCTCGCTACGGGCTTCCATACCTGGGTCCATTGGTTCAAACCGTTGGCTAAATTCCTTCAGAAACGCCTCCCAATTTCCTCCGAAAGGGGGATTTTCCGCATTGAAATGTAGCAGATGGGGAGTTGCCCAATCTCCGGCACTTTCTGTGAAGAAGCCCAAGGCGGACTTGATGAGTTTTACTTGGCTTTTGGCGAGATCCGGTTGTTCTGACGCCCAATTCTGGAACTGAGCCATGAAGCGACGGGCTTCAGCGCCATCTTTACCCTTGAAAACCTCGGGTTTATTCATGCTTGACTTGGAGGATGAGCGTTCCTCCATAGCTGTAGCAAGGTTAGCTACTTGTCTGATGAGCTGAGCCATGAGATCCTCCGCAGAGGTGTTTGGGGCAGGCGGGATAGGAGTCGACATGATGGGAGTAGGCAATCGGGGCTGGGGAATCGGCAGGAAGGTTATATTGCTCACAGTGAGTGGCTCTCGGATTGAGTTCGAAAGGGCGTTGGGGCAAGGTTGAGACTGGCAATCGCGCCAGGTATCGTCGTTGTTATGGGCGTGAGCTTGGTCTCTGGGGTCAAGTGCGTGCGGGAGTGCGGAGCAGTCTATACTGGCAACAGGTGTTTCAGAGTCGGGCGGAACTGGGGAAGACGTGGTGTCTATAGACCCTGCAAGGACAACCTTATCGGTAGGCTGTCAGTGCAGTAATGGATCTTGACCTAATGTCACGAAGCGGCAGAGGCGGAGTGACTAACGGAGCGGGAAAGCGGAGCGACTAAGCAGAACGGTGAGGCGGAGCAACTGGACAAGGCAACAAGGCGGAGCGACTAAGCAGAACGGCGGCAGGCTGGTCCCAGATAATGACAGAGATATATTGAGTATCGTAGTCATAGGTAATAATAAGTAAGCACATACCTGGTCCCAGATAATGACAGAGAGGTCAAGATAAGGGACCAGGCTGTGGAGGGTTGGCTATATATACATAATCCGGTCTGCGAGAAACAACGATGTAATACTGTACAGTTTAGGAACAAGGAAGGTGGCGGAAGCCAATAGAAGGAGAAGATGGGTCAGGTGGATCAGTAATCGATGGATCAGTAATCGATGGGGGTTTGACAGTGATGGGGGTTTGACAGTGATGGGATGATGTATCGTACAAGTAAAGGCGTCGAGACGGTGAGAAAAGGAAAATGATAGGGGCTGCGTACTTTATGACACATCCCCCGCTCTTGCCAGACTCTTGGCTCTGAAATGGTGGCCAGCGGCGGTTCAAATAAATCTCCCTCTCTCTATATCAACTCATAATAACTAATTTCGAGTTGTGAATGAAATTGGATGTATAGTAGTAATTAATCAGCCATGTCGATGGCAGGGCCTTTGCATAGCAAGAATGAAGTAGTCCACTTCAGCGTTCTAGTCCGAACTTCAACTGAATGTGACGACGAAGGACGACGACGAAAATATCGAAACATCTATAGACATAGCCATACGGAGATATAGGGAAACAATCGTCTCGAAATGCAGACTCAACGATGCCTAGCATGGTATGGTAGAGGGAGGCATGTCAGTGTTACTTACCCATGTATAGTAGTTCCGGAGCCCTTATGATGACAAAGTAATTCATATGTATATTTACTAAAGTTCTACAACTTCACTGAAATCCACTGGCGACTGTAAGTACTTACAGCTTAGCCGGTACAAATTTACAAAAAAATATTAACGGAGTCCATTTCGATCAGTGGAAAATCACCAATTACTGATCATGATGAATCCCGGTTTCCGGTCAGCGTGGTTGTAGCGAATCCGAAATTCACCGGTAATCCACTGGACGTTGGTGGATAAAAGATGAGGGACACTGGCTGGACAATGGACAGGGGACAAACAACCGGACGGCGGACGCCGAACCGTCTGATCTGAAACATGACAACCCCGTGCGAAAGCTCTGTGAACAATCGAGCTGGCTCAGAGTTGCGTTTCTACTCTCATCCTCTTCAACGTTGACCGTGAAGATAACACTTTTCCGGACGAGCTGGTCTCAGTTCCCTTGTGTCTTCAATAATCTTCCTTCCTCCAAATGTCTAACACTACCTCGATCAAGCTTCCGAATGGTGAATGGCTGCTTACCCGGGTCGCGTATACAGCCAAAGAGCATTCTGGTGTGACAGTGAGACTCATTTTCGTAGCTGATATTCACCGCACGAATTGACAAATTCTTCACTCAGTTTCTTCTTGTTGTGTCTGCACTGTCTCTGGTAGCCGTTGTTGGGCTATTGTCAGTGATCTCAGTGTGTTTTACTGTTTTTTACTTTCAACTACCTACATCTCATCTTTCAACAGCTCTCGGCTTTCAATACACGGACATACAAGAATGACGAGCACCTCTTTGTACGGACGCATGTCGCTGCCTACTTCATATCGCTCCTGTGTTGTGATCTTATCCAAGGTGTGTACCTAAATGATGTCGGGCACTAGATATTTTGATAACATTGAACAAGCGATTGGGTCACTCTACAATAGCCGATGGGTCAACTCTGGCGCAGTATTGCTTGATAAATACTGCACTGCTCAAGGTTTGTACTTGAGGATTCGGATTTGGGACTCAGGCTATACAATTTATTAGGTGTTTTCAAGCAAATCGCAGATGTCGGAACTGCGTTGTGGACTATCGTGAGCTTGATACTCAACTCGATATTTACACGATCAAATGACCAGAAATCGTTTCTCAGATCATCGCTGTGCACACGTTCTATCTCCTAGTTCTCGAACGCAAACCAAATCAGTTCACTTTGTATACGACTCTGATAGCTGGTTGGTCTGGGATATTTGCGATCGTAATTTCTGGGCCCGCTGTACTTGATACAGTAGACCGTGGTCCTTTCTGTGAGCTTCTGGATTAATTTTCCCGTCTAAACTGCCGTACTAATATTTCACAAGTCGGAATATCTGGGTACTGGTGCTGGATATCCGACGGATATGAGGTTCCTAGGATAACGTGAGCCCTCGTCACTACCTTTGGTCTCATTCTTCAACTAAAATACGCTCGCTATGTAGGTTGGACTACCTGATCGTGAGTTTAACTAGTGCTGGTTAATTTTGGATATTGAATGTGCGATATAAGATGTTTGTGGCGGCATTTTCGTGTTTCGTCCTCCATGGACTCATCCATCTGCGTCTACGAGGGAATATGTCCATGAAAGGATGGCGTATGACATTTTACAGACAACCACAAGAACGTCCAACAGGCCGTAATTTCGATGACAAGGGAATGTCGATAGCAAGACAAATGCTGCTGTAAGTAGTCTACTATTCCTAGGGCCTGCTTCACTAATGCTTCCCTCAGGTTTCCAGTGAGCCCCATTGAATTGGTGTGAAGGTCTCTAGTTGAATTTGGTTTAACAGATTGCATATTGCATAATCATTCTACCTATTGCCGTTTCTCGCTTCGCTGCTTGGAACGGGCACATAGTTTCTTTTGAGGAGACTGTCTTTTGGTGCGTTGCACACTCTACTTGCTCTTGCTCTTCGCTCTTTCTAGTGCTCATATTGTTCAGTGAAACCGTTTTCCTCTTGTCGGGATGTGTCAATGTCACACTATTTTGCACATGTCGGCAGATTCTTCCTCCGAAGTCACTCGTTCTCTTGAAGAGGTCGATCTCCAAACCCAAGCCTATCCAACGTGTCGAGGCAACCTCAATTGCAGTCTCACCTGAATCTGACCCGTATTATGCAGCTTCCATCACTACCACAGTTGTGGGCTATGGATTCGACAAGGGGCATGATGTTGATATCGAGAAAGGATCCATGTCCGACAGCTCTTCTGTTCCGATGGGCGAGGGTTCCACTCGTGTTTCTGACCCTTACGAACAGACTGTGGCACCCCTCCAAATACGAAAATCGGTCCGACATCCTCGACCTCCTTCGGTGATCATTCCTAACCGCGAGCTCGATGATGTCTATAACATGTACTCTGGTGGACAACCTGACGTGTACTCCGGAGATTTTAATGACGTTAATCTTGGTTCTGGTCATCATCCGTCTCATCGATGAGTCGTTCTTCATTGTATATATACAATGGTTCTAGGCAGTCTACTAGAGTCTACTTTGTCCAAGGTAGCATCCCATTATACAGTGTACTTCCTGCAGGACACCATTCCAACAGTTCACTGAGTTCCGGAGACGATGTATGATATGGATGGTATCGACGATGATGATTTCTTGTCATCCGCTTTTGGAGCAACTTGGAATGACAGTGATACATATCATTTGAAGTTTCAGTATATGTTCTCATCTAAGTGTTCCTGTTGAGTACAGTTTTTGATTTCGTCCGATAGACTGCTCACCTCTCCTTCTTGAGCGATAACGTTTTCCTGATGATTACTGTTGTCTATCCCAATGTACTCAAACCGATGATTTGACCAACGGACTGCTTCACGGTGTAGGTCAATAAACCTCTTCCTTTTCATCTCATAGCCAATGACAGTGATCTTTGCGGGATACACTCCAGTGTATTCGTGGAAGCGGGCAATGGAAAATAGCAGGTTTTGGTAGGAATCAAGAGCGTAATTCTCCGTTGTTGCGCGCATGAAATCGGGCGGTAGAAGGTTGGCTTGCATTGCCAACCTGTGATAAGATTCTGCTTCCGTTGTGGTGGTTTGTTGACGGGTCTGACCCCTGTAAATATACGGGAAATCGTTAAGTGGAAAAATTTAGGCTTGATGTGAACGAACCCGCTGAAAACCACAACGGCACGCTTATCTTGAAGGGCCAGTTGTGCACTGAAAGTTTTCTCAGCACGTTATCGGAATAAGCGCAGAGAAGGCGAGTATTACGCGTAAGAAATGTGCTGGTAGAACGCCTCTACTCTGCCGCTGTTCTTCTGATAGGGCTCCAGTGTCCAAAGATTCTCATCTAGCCTGTGTTTAGCAGAAGCACCATTCCAGATTGCATGCCCTGGTACTATGATAAGGTGATCAAAATTATCGAAGTTTCTATCGCTGTTGAGTGTAGAAAGTATGCTGTTGGGCGGTCCAGGTAATCTGCTTATCCAGACATTCATATTGAGAACAACCGAGAAGAAAGCGAGGGAGGAAAGTAAAATGAGGCTAAGGTTGGTGATCCGTGCTCGGGACTGCAAACCGGGTAGGATACTTCCGTCCCGAGCCACTATCTTGTTATGAAAAGATCTTTGTTGAGGCTGGGAGACTGGTAAAGGTAGCATGGTTGGAAGTTGTTGAGTGTTGCACGTAGAACGACGACGAAACAAAGAACGTAATGTTATATTGTATTGTTAGAAGCCCCTGTCTCTGCCATAACTGGTACCTGGCCATAACGAATAGTCTGAGACTCAGATATCAGATGCCGGACATTTTGGCGTCAAAGCGATTGCATACCTCTGCCTACTGTACAAAGAAACCTAGTAGCCCGAGGGGATCGTCTTTAGCAGGATGTTCTAAACTAACTTGCCACGACTGCAGGCGGATATTCATTAGCTCATCCCAAAGTATGGTCGGTGTATGTCCACGGGCTCCTGCTAGGAAAGAACGAATGTGGCGTATCCACTTTTTGACCTGCCAGAATCTAACATCCATCCTCAAATTCATGGACAAATTTGCTTGATCATTGAATGGTGGTAGATTTTCCTGGTAAGCCATAAGAGCCACTTGACCAAGCCAGTAGAAAGGGAGAGCTGCCAGAATTTCAGATCTGTATACGCCTTTCGGTATTTCTCACGTACGATTCTGCATAAAAGGTAGTTCTGCCTCTTCTCGAGTATTTTCGATGACTTCGGGACGTTTCATCCACCAATCTAACCAATTGTGCATCGCAAACTGAATTCTATAAAGCTCTTGATTCAAGGGATCTCCGTTGGCCCCGAAAGATCTTTGCACAGGAAGGTGACCTTTAGTACACAGAGTGAAGAGGCAGCTAATGATGCCATGTATCACTGTCAAGACGGGTGAAAGTCAGACTCATAGCTAGTACCATTCATAGAGAGACCAACCTGCCCAATGTGCGAAATGGGATATAGCTTTTACTTGAGTCGTTCGAGGTTCGAATACTAACTGTAACAAACTTGGTAGGGTTGGACAATTCAGCCGGTCATGAGCATCTCCGTATGGAGACCCTCGATGTAGTTCTGACCACCATTCAGACGCCGATTGAGCGCGCCAAAGCTTGTCATCGCAAGGGAGGTTGAAATTTAATTCTGCAATGTGATACGAAGACGGCACAGTAAAATATATGGACTGAGAGGCATCTTGAAGATAGGACAGCAGGAGGGTGCTAACCAAAATAAAAACAGTGTTTTAGACTCGAAACCCCTTAACACTTTGGACCGCATACCGTTTTGACATCTCATGCCATGCCCAATGCCGCCAATGTTCTTCCAGCGATAAGTGATTGTCTTCATCGGCAGACCAAGTAGCAACATGAGAGATGAAGTCAGCACCTCTGATCATCTATAGACACCTTATTAATTAGGAAAGAAATAGGATTGCGTGTTCGACGGTATTCGACACTGACGGTAATCAACATGCCTGTCGAAATTCAGAGCCCGCGAAATGTTTTTTTGAATTCCCACTTACCGTGGTATAAGCTAGAAGCAGCACGCTCCTCAGCGTCTTCGTGATACATGCCCAACGTGTGTAGCAAAACCACTGTTAAGATCAGATTGAGCTGTTCCTCGATCGTCAACAGATCTCTAGACTGGAAAAATTGGTAAAATCCAACCGAGCAAACTGAGACTGTTATCTTACCAGTTCTTCAGATAAGACTTTCCGCGAAGATTTCAACGTCGTTGCAATGAATGCTGCGGCTGTTTTCGACTTCACGAAGATTGCACCACATGCTTGCATGGCATTGATTAAGAATGGTGGTTTGCCTTCTGGGCTGAATGAGGGAGCGTGCACTACAGGTACCTGCTCCACAAAACCACTGTAAAAGAGATGCACTTGCGTACAGGTAAGAATGAAGTCCAGATTTCAGATGAAGAACACCGCTCACAATAATGGCGTTTTTCGTTATCTTCTTGCTCAAGCAACGATCCCATTGCTGTTTCTGTAGTCGCGTCGCTGATAGCGGAACGTAGAGATGCAGAGGAAGTTGTAGTTGTAGGAGTATCCTTTTGTGACACATTGTTTTGTCCAGGATCGAAATTTATCCAAACGTATTCCTTATTGCCCCGGCCGATGGGGGTTTGTAGCGAGTTATCGACAGTAGTAGAAAATACATCGCTAAAAAAAGGCTCAAACACGTCGCAATTATACAAAGACACCAAATGACTGTTGATTGGAATATGAGATGATGTCTCGGTCGATGTTACGGAGGTGGAATCACGGGAAGATTTGGTAATATCTGTTGTAGTCGGAGCCAGACTAAAATCCGAAGGATCGTTAGGAATGGTAGAGGAGGTGTTACCGAAAACCGGGGATAGTGAAAATTTCGAGTGTGTTGCTTCCGGAAAATCGGTCGTAGCTAATTGGTGGATTCGATGAACCTTCTTGGTTACCGCAGCATAAACGCATTCTATTCCTCTCGAAGAGCATTTCGAGCAAGGAAGTTCACGATCGCACTTGACTTTAGATTCGGCACACGAAACACAAGATTTGCGTCGGACGTTAGAAGTTCTGATACATATGAGCATTGAGGGCCTAGCAAGGATAGATCTCACCTACTGATTACAGCCTTTTCTGTGTCTCGAAAGCAGGTCGCTACGCGTGAATTGGGCCTCGCATAGCTACGGAGCGATTTTTTCTTCAATTTATTTTCCTTGGCCGTAGGAAGCCATGCTTACGTCGCATTTGTGAACTCTTTCGTTTGTATCTGAAGTCAAGGACAATAAGTACCAGATCACACAAAAAGAAATTATCACCGACGATTACGCAGATGTCTGTTCAGGTGTGTCGTGCGAGTGAACTTTGCAGGACAAAACGGACAGAGCTTCGTTTGCGGTAGTACTGGGATGTTGCCTGCATGGGAACGCATCTTAGAATATGTTCCATCCTTCTTTCTAAATTCCGAAGGCTGTTTGGGGGAATGAGGTTTTGAAGAGCTAGTGTCTGCCATCGGAAAAATGTACTTCGACCTGGCAGTATGAAAGTAAGTTGTTGTTGGACAAAGTATTAATAAATATAGGGGATTACCACTGATTACAATCTGCTTACTATTCCTATTCGGTTTGCAAGTATAATATTTCCTTATGTCTATAGGCGTACGTACATATCACATCTATTGGAGACAGGAGGACACATAGTATCCGCAACGTTTCTCAGAATGCTAGATGTCGTTCTTTATTTGAAAATGTGCAAGAACTTCACGGCCTCGACCTGAGAGTCCTGTCTAGAGCCCAAATCACTGCTTCTTCGACGTCTCGAGCTTCCCGACTTGGTATATGGGTGGGGGGGCCAGTAGTAGGGTCATAAACTCCTGTGTGCACCAGAATTGAGGACCAGCCAGCTGCATTCGCTCCGGCAATATCTAAATTCGCGGATTAGATAGGCGACGGAAACGTGAACGACTAAACGCACATACCAGATTCAGGGTTATCTAAACACGAGTTTGAGGTGAGAGCGGGAAGTTTGAGTCAAACTTACACGCAAACATTCAGAATGTCGTTCACATACCTCCAATCATATACCTACATTTAGATGTTTGAAACTCAGCAATGAAGCAAGTTCTGAATATTTATGCAGAGACAAAATGCAACTGACATATGAGGAAGTTCACCGGGGCCGTATGATTCTTCCAAGAGGTTTTGAAGAACACGACGTGCGTAATCATACGTAGGTCTGGTAGGTTTTCCGAATTGAACATACGGATATTCTGAACCTGTTATCATCTTGACATATCGCATTTGGTCACAAATTCTTTCATCACGTTGGGTTGGATGAATTTCCAGGGCTCACCTTGTAGACCGCTTCGAATGATGCTTTGAATGCGCCTTGCCCAAGCCTTGGTCGAGGAAAATCGGACTTCCATAGAAGATCTGGATTGCAAAATACCACTTGGATAGGGTTAGATTGTTGTGTCGATATGTCTACATAAGGGCCTTCCAACAGTCCTCCAGACTGCAAAACGTCACACATAATTTGCACTATGGAGGGTAGGAGAATTGTGCAGATAATTCTCTAGGAATCGACGCATTAATCTCTTACCGTCGACGCCCCAGTTCCTCGGATCATGGAAGACAAATATGGCGGAAATTGGAGTACGCGAAAAATCCACGGGCTGATCAACGAGTGCGTACGAGACCATTCGTCAGTAATCAAAGAGAGCAAGTAACAGAAATCAGAACACACTTTCGCGGAAGCGAGATCTGACTCTGAGACGTGTATAAAGGGCCATATTCTTCTCAGGATCGTAAGCCAGGAAGAAAGGAAAGCATACTCGGACTTACGATGTGTTCCATGCCAACACGTCGGTCGTAGTGTACGCTTTCCGATAACCGTAGCTAGGGAAGACCAGGGGAAAACGGAGTCATTATTCAGAATCACCGAACAAAACAATGCAAACCTTTCTGCTACTTTACGCATTGTATCGCCAATGCCTCCCAAACATAGGACAGCCTTGTCAGCATATTGATCGACATAGTCTTTCAGGATGGTATGCGCTTGTATGATTTGGGAAGGCGATATCTAAGATAGCGTCAGAATAAATGAAACCCGAAGGAGATCGGAGTAACCTGGATATCTAAACAAGAAGATAACTTTTGCGCACGCTCGTACTCTGTATGACCTCCCCCATTTGTGAGCTATGAAATCTTGAAGAATCAGTCGAAGGAGCCCCCAAAAAGGGTGATTGGTGACTAGTGACTTACCAGGATGTACGGTATCTTTCTATATCCAGAGCAGCCATTCAGCACACATTTTGAGGAATGGGCAAACAAACATACGCGTTCAAGGGGTTATCTCCATTCAATATCCTGAGAGCATTGCGAGCTTTAGGCAAAGGTTCAGGACCACCCATAAGTACGCCGTCCTAGCAACTAAAGAAGTCAGAGCACTGAGTAGAAGATTATACTCACTATATCGAACGCAAACCCGAGTGGTGGGCGCTTTACATGCTTCGTTTGTAAGCTCCTTCTGAGTGTTCGTGCAGATTTGAGAAAGTTGGTCGATCCTTGCAACATGAGAAGTGGGATTAAAGACGCGTAAACGGAATCCGGGCCGCGAGTTCTTTGACCAGAACCTTGAATGATGCTCAGCTACTGCAGATTTTCCAAAACCCTCCAGCGGCAGAAAATTAAACGTGAGCATCTTTTTCTCATCGTAGTCATGAACTCATTCACTCTCCAGCATTTCATTCGCACAATGCTTTGGTACCACAGGTTGATTCATGCCGCTCTTTTGTCCCTGTTCCACGGTACGTGAGGATACAAAGATACTCAACAGACAATGCGAAGAATACGTGCGTGAACTGAGCTCACAGCTGATATCAGAATGGACTCATTATAACTCAGAAATGCAGATAAGCCTACTTCCATCTTTAAAATGGAGGGAGACACCTGGGACCATGTCTTCAAAGGCATAAAAAACATGCCTCCTCTCACTTCATCTGCGCTTCGAAATCCTGCAAGTCAGACTCCTCGGCGGGTTCGCAGACAAGCAATGTCAGCTACGGAATTAAGCGCATTTGACGACATGTTTACCATGATCTTCGATGCCGTTTCTGAGCAAAAATCTTCGGAAATGCGCTCTTCTGGCACTCAGGGAAAGACCTCCGATCCGGGAGGACTGAATGACCTCTTTGGAAAGTTACGGAAACATTCGAAGAGGATGAGATGGACAACCGAAGAGGAGGAGCTATTGGATCGCAAGAAGGAGGCTATGGATTTGTGTGACACAGACCAGGAACTTCTAGAATGGGCAATTCGAGAGGTGTTTGACGAGTCGCAGAAATTCGAAGCTGCATCGAGAGAAGCACTGCAGAAAGTTACTTCCAGCCCAAACAAGACATCTGCCGCAGAGAATTTACCCATCCTACAATCACCCATATATCCTCATATTATTGCTCATCTCATGCGTACTTTCCGGGACAAGTATCACGATCCCCATCTTGCATTATCAATATTTGACCATGCTCGAAATCTTTCCATTCCATCATACGTGTTCGGGTGCACCACTCCTGCTTATAACGAGCTCATTGAAACGAAATGGACACATTTCCACGACTTGAAAGGTGTACACGACGCCCTGCAAGAAATGGTTATCAACGGCGTCGACGTTAACGATAACACGCGGAAGATAGTCGATGGAGTGCGAAGACAAGTTGGCGAACGGAATCTTTGGATTGAGGATGATTACTTTGGCGAAGGGGAACTCTGGGATGTACTCAAATCGATTGAGTCACTTGTACGAAAACCAGAAGCAGACAGTGATAGATCAAAGAGGTGGAATGACTGGAAAACATCTACTAAAGCCGATAAAGATTGGGCTTTCAATCAATGGGATACAGCCTCAGATTCCACATCCAAGAGATATTAAACTTACACATATCGTCCTTACATCACCGTCGGCATAATCTTACATACGAGCATTTGATTGTAGGATTAGAGTCAAAAGTCATTCTTTGAGATACGTCGAAAAGGAACTAATAATGAGTGATCCATGCATGCAGCAGCCAAGACAAGAATTGATGGAAGCAAGAACGCAGAATGAAGATTAGGAAAATGCGAGAATTCTAATTAACTTTTTGATTATCAGTAATGGGTATATTCAAGGAAGAGTGTTAAGTAGAAAAAAGCATGATACAACATTGTACCAGAGCCCAAGAAGGAGAAGAAAAAGGAGTGTCAGTGTTGAAGAGGCTTTACTCTAGATTTAGACTTCCGTGGGGCTGGTGACGGTTGAACAGCCCCAAGTCCATGAACCGGCACATAGTTAGTGTCGATGTCTGCACATTTGAGGTGCAAGAGTAGATTATAAACAAATATCTGCTCGTATCTGGAGCATGATGTAAGATTACAAGTCCGAAAGAAGGATCAAAAGAGCTGAACTCACTGCGCATTAGTGAAAACCACTGACATCGAATCTGAATTACACCGCAGTATATTGGGTGCCATCACCAGGGCGAGGTTAGCAGGTGTCATTTTCGTCACACTTTGGACTTTTTCGTCCAGGAAGAGTTGGAGGAAGCTGATCACAAAAAGCACCACCCTCCTGCTGATCGTCGGGAGACGCTTCACGATATGCACACACGCCTCGGGATCCTTCGAACTTGTGACGCATTCGTTGTACATCTCCTCCGGCACCAAAGGCTCACACAACTCTCGCAACCAAAGTTTCATGAGCGACGCAAGGACGTTCGGGTCGTCAGCTCCTTCCAAGTTATAATACCCGCGGTCGATCCTTAACTTGAGCTCAGATACCGAGTCACCATCCCCGGGCACACGGAATATGCCTTCGGATTTCGTACCACCCAGGGCGAGAATCCCATCAGCAAGGAAGGGCAGGATGATGGGAACCTTTTGTTGAGGATAGTTCCGTTCTTGGAGACGAATGATAGCGTCAAGGGATTCACCAAAGGTTGAAGGGTTGAAGGCGGCATCCTACATAAAATTTTTCAAACATTTAGTCAGTTGCCACTATCTCGAAAAGGTCTAAACGCACTGAAGCCGTCTCTAGTTCCGAAATCGTAGGTGGTTTCCCTCGTGGACCCTTTTTGGATATTACGTCGAGGCGTCGCAAGCTGAACTTGGCCATAATGTCTATCCGACCTTCATGATGTGACAGGTGAGTCTGAATGAAGGATCGCAAATACATCTCAAAATCCTTCGATGGAGGAAAGGTGATGAGAAGGACACATAGCAACTGCCAGCCCTTGAATACACTCTCGCTACAAGACGAAAACACAAGAAACCCAATCAGAGTAGGGATACACCGCAGTCGAATGGGGGCGCACTTACGGATTTGGATTTTTGGAGAGCTGTTTCATCACTTGACAATATATTTCATCTCGCAGTTCACCGTGGGTCAACCCCTCCCCCAGCAACCATCGTTCTTCTTCCAAAACATGATTATGAGATGAAGAAGAAGAATGTCCAAGTGAGGTGGTCGACGAGTTGATAGGAGAGACCGTCGAAACGTAGTCAGAAGGAGCACGAACACCCAAACCCCTCTCCTTCTCCCGATCTCCCATTATGTGTTGAACGACCTTGAATATCTTGACAGCATCTCGGTTGAGATTACCTTTCAGTGTCAAAAGCGGGGAACTCAGAGGAGCCTATATCCATTGTTTGTTAAAAAGTGCTGCCACTCATAGATCGAGATCGTGAAATGCTTGCCTTTTGCCATGTCACCAACTGAGCGACAGGGATTCGTCGTTTGAATATGAATCCAGAACGATGTGTAGAGAAATATTGTTTTGCGTAGTCTGATTCCGAGAACTGCAGAATGTCAGAAGCGAGGTCGTGCGGGAGAGCAGGATATATTCTGGTATTGGACGTGTAAGCCGATGACAGGCCAGAGAGGAGAAACATTGAATCTCTAACCCAGTACTCAGAGTAGTCGAAGGCGTAGGATGAAGTGGGACTACGGGTGAAACAGGTATAGGTTTTCCCGCAGCGCGGTTTTTCACTGGACTCATATCCATCGTTGCGGCTATGTAGAGCAGCGCTTTATCAGTAAAGAGATAATATAACGTATATACGCAAAGCGGTAGGAACGAACCATGATTGAGGATCGGCGCACTAATTTCCTTTCCAGCCACAGTGATACCGGAAACGTTACGGCCAGTATGTTTACCAGTCGTATTTGGCAACGATGGGATCCGCGTTCGTTGAGGGGAAGGCGGTGTTGGGGGTGTCTCCCTTGTGCTGGAACGAGAAGATGGTGAGGTGGGACTGGATTTTGCTGAGCTACCCTGATTACTATTCTCGGACTGAGACGTGTTCAGAAGTTCCAAAGCGGCATTGAGGCTCTGCGGTTGCGCTGGTTTACGAGATACATAGGAAGATGATTTTGAGCGCGCTCGGGTCGGTGAATTTGAGCCGTTGTGGGACATATATCCATTCGGGCTGGGGCCGGAGGGAGTTTTAGAACGTGGAATCGTTGTAAGTTTTGAGAGGGAATGTTGAGAAACAGCGGGTGAGGGAGGGACAGATGCGTCAGTCGAGTAAGGCGAAGCAGGGATCGGCGGTAGTCGATTTGTACTGTTACGGCCAAGCTCGTTAGAGAAAGATCGCCGGACGCTAGAACTTTGTTTTCTCGCGCTAGGCGAAGCATGTTTGCCATTCGGAGAGAGATGAGCGGTCTGTGTTACGTCTTGGCTACCGGGCAAAGTCTGAGAGCGTCGAAAAGAAGGCCTCTCGGGTATCTGAGCTAATTTAGAGCTTGCTTCATCAATGATCGACTGCGAAAATCGATTTGATAGACGTCGGCCTAACGCATTATTCTGTATGATAGCATTAGACGTAGGACTAAGGTTAAATGAACAGGAAGACGGACTTGAAGGATACCCAAAGGTATAACAAATCCTGTCGGGCGCTCCCAGACTGTCTCCCCAGTTTTGGTTTGATAATAGTAGGGTATCCCGCCTCGAGATTCATCACAAAGCTCCCACCACTCTCCTTCGTCGCTGGGAGGCAGTCTGCGGTTTCTTCAGAGATAGATCGTGCGTGAAAAGAAGCTGGACTACTCACACAAAGTTTCCTGTGGGTGGATCCCAACTGACCTCTCCAGTCCCTGGGCAAGCATAGAACGAGTTCTGTGTCTAGAAAACTTACGGTTGACCTAAGTTACAAAGCTAAAATACAGCCAAACGCACCTCAGGATCAATTATAGTGATCCAAAATTGGGCACCCCAGACGTTCTCGCCTCGAGCATTTTGGTCATCGTCTAAGCCTGTAGTTGGGCCCTTGGATGCACGATATCGAAGACTAGATTTGTGCGGAGAGGGTGCAAGAGAATTGGAACTCTGGTCTGAAGGCTTGCCGTTGATTGATGAACCAGACGGCTGACGGGACAGATTCTGAGAAGATGATAATTTCGAAGGAGATAAAGTCAACGATTGGCCTTCAGTAGCGACGGCAGACATCTGATGGACAGGAAACGCCACCAAGGGAAATAGAGGGAATTATTTTGGTGATTAATCAGGACGAAAGAATATCATGGGTGGAAGGAAAGGCGTGTTACGATATATAATGATAAGGATCTTGAGTGTAATCTTATCTATCTTACATTTTCTTCTTTGCCTCTTCAACGAACTTTTTCAATACCTCTACGTCCTTCTGGTCGCTGCTTAAAGACTGTTCGACCCTCTGATACAACTTTGCTATGCCTTCATAGATCGCCCCTTCCCCACCACCTACGAAACTGCCAATTTCTTCCATTTCGCCGACCCATCGATAAGCTTTGGGAAGCATAGGTGGGATTGTACGAGTGATTCGGCGAAGAAACTCTGGCTGGGAGTCACTAAGCTCATGCAAAAGTGCTTCAGCAGTGGCTGGAGAGCTGGCATGTGCGGCCAGAATCATCGTAGTGAAAAGCGCCGTGGTTCCCTTCGTCATGCCCTGATTTCTCCACTGGTAAGTGCAAATATTATCAAAGGGATTATAATTACCGCGTAAGACATCTTCAGTGCACTTGCGTCTCCTATTCCTGCACCTTCTTCGAGCAACGATATCTTCAAACCAAAGTTGGACAATTTTCCAAACTTGAGAAGGATGTCCTTATCATCTGCCGATGCGTAAAATGTCGGATTATATGCGTCTTGAGGAGGTCCTCCAATAATGCCGCTGTCGATAAATCCAATTGCAGATGAAGATTGGCTGAACAAGTTAGAAATACGTTTTACTGTCGCAGGACTGACTGCATTGCAGTCGATGAAAACCAAAGGATCTGCATTCGCGATTCGTTCAGCTGATTTCGATTCTTGAAGAAATTTCTCGGCAAAGGAGAATGCATTGCTCGGTGGCAGAATGCTCAACACGTAGCTGGCTCGGTTGGCAATTTCCGATAACGACTTCTCTTCCATTCCACACTCAGCTGCCCTTTTTCTCGTCGCTTCAGATCGTCCATCCAGATTTGTCAAAACTGTGCAGCCTCCCTGTACAAGTCGTCGACCAACTGCAGAGCCCATGGCTCCGGCCGCAATGACAGCGATCGTAGCCATGATAATATATCAGTCACAGGTGAAAGTGAGAGCATCTGTGAGTAGATTCCCACTAGACCGAACTAATAATTACATAAGTACCACTTCATGAATCAAGTGCTGCCATGCAGAGTCATATATCAACCAGCTAACACAAGCTGAAAGGACGGGAGATCTACTATGTATATGTAAAACAAGAAGACGAATGAACCCAGATTTGCTCAGCATCCTCGGAGATGAAACCATGTAATATTACCCACCGCTGTCGCCGAATCTTCGACCTACTTACATAATCCAAATGAAGAGAAAAACCAAGGAATTGTTTTTATTATAGATATATGAGCGAGCGATTAAATAACCCATTCCATGCAGAAGCGACCAGCACCAATCTTGCGCCTCAGTTCCAAGGTGAAGCCAAGTTCACCTAGTAGAACATTGTCAGTAGAGAGGCAAGCAAGAGAATATTAGTACTGATGAACGTATAGTATGTGAGGAGGAACTGATACTGATACTGTGATGCTGCTGCTACAAATACAAAATGACCGGATGTTTTGTTTGGAGTGCTATCATGAAATGTAAAGGGTTAGGAGGGAATTTCCGGATGAATCAGATAGATTTAATTGAAGCCAAAGAATAGATAGATGAAGATGATGCAGAATAGTTATGGAGATGAGAAAGAGAGCTAACTTGGAGCTGCAATCTCTATAGATTCGGGGCTGCGCTGCGAGGAACCGACACTTCACCCATATTTGGTAGAGAGCTGCTGGGCTCAACACCAGCTGTGACAGGGATTGTTGGGGTGAACTCAATACCCATCTTTCTCTTCACGTTCTCGAACGTCTTGATCATCCTCCTGCGTGCTCCCAGAGCGACCACACCTCTCTTTTCGAGCTGATCCTCATTGAGGTCAATCATATCCTCCCACGTCATGCCTGTGAAGCAATCCGTGTACTTGTGCAGCCTCAGGCTCTTCAGCCATACCGGGACATCTTTGAGAAGTTCCGGGTCAATATCCTCAATTTTCGGCGTAGTAGCACTCCCAAGAGTATTCGTGGACACTGCGCTTTTAGGCGTCTGGGCTTTCAAAGCACTCCGAAGCGCACTACTGCGAAGTCCACTGCTCCTCAATGCACTTCCGGGGTAACGAGCGCTGGCGGGGGAACGCCAGTTATTGGAAGCATTCGCAGCTCTCGAGTGAGGCTTGGGCTGAATGGGTTTTTGAATTCCTGAAGGCTGTACTAGCCCGCTCATCACCAGTTGAACGGCAAGGATCTGCGCCTCAGTAGAGAATCCAATGTTGTTGAGCATAGCCATGTTGAAAGGGTTCATCATACCAGCCGCCAGTCCAGCAGCCATCCCCGCGGCAGGGCCAACAAGTCCACTGGGAGCGGTAGGCACACTCGTAGGAGCAGCAGGGTCGGAAGGAGCAGCAGCAGCAGCAGAGTTCGGCGGCACATCGCCGCCCTTCTTGAACATAAGGTCCTGTGGAGTTGCCACCATGCTAGCCCAACTGGTTTCTTCGCTAGGCTTGACGACGACCTCTTGGGTTTGTTCGGTTTGTGGGCCCTTTACTTTGGCGCCAGGAGCGTCGTTCTCAACAGCAGGGGACTCGAACTGCGAAGCGATAGGAGTACCAGGGAGGTTCAGGCTAGGAGGCCGCACACCGCGGCCAGCTTTGTTTGCTGAATTGTCTAGAACAGAATGATGCATTAGCTTCCTTTCAATAGATTATCAGGGGAGATGTATCACCGGCAGCGGCGACCGCGGGGGCACCGTCGGACATCTGTTGCAAGACTGCGGACAGAAACTTGACCTGGGCAGGTTTAGCGTGTTGCAAAAGAGTGTAGAGCGAAGCTGTCTGCTCCGACTCAGAAAGCAATTTGAACCCTAGGACGGATGTCAAGAAGTCCTCTATTGTGGACAATTCGATCCAACGTACATTGCTCGATGGTGCCTAATTCCTCTCTGAATTTGATGTCTTCTGATGCCACAGCCATAGCACCCTAGACAACAAAATTAATATCACTCTGATACCACCTGAAAACCTGAAAACTAACAAGAGTGGCTTCATACTTCTGAAGGTCTTGGAACCACTGGTCAATGATTTCACCTGCCAATCGAAGTGTTAATCTTCGGTAAGAAAGAAGATCTAACGGCAGCACACACCATTCGCTCCAGCGACCCGGGGTGAAGGGGGGACAGCAAACCCAGAGGCGTTGGGTCGAGGTTCAAAGAGAGAATTACCAGCAGTCGACGGGTGAAGGGAAGAGGGTTGAAGTTCGGCCGGGAACTTCTTCGTCGAATTGGAAGGCTGGGTGCTCAACATATCGATATCTACACAAATTGGGGTGCGGGAAAAGAAGAGAGAAAATGAGAGGAAAGAAGAAAGACCTTATGCCAGATGGTCAGAGAGGCGGGTTGTGAAAGAGAACGCGCGCCGAAAAATGATTGGACTTTTATACGCGCGGTGGAGATCCGTGAAAAAGATCAAATGATGGTGAAACCATCAAACCATCATCGCAACGCCATTTAAGCGGAAGTCACTCCTTCGGAGTTCTTTTATTTTGTTACACTGTTGGCTATGCTTCAATACAATGAATATACAATGAATGCTATGAGATGCTATGCTCGCACATCCACCTCTAGGCTCCTCCAGTCCTCCCAAACAACACGCAACAACTTTCAATGATGAACAAGAATTGTTTCAATTTATCCTGATTAGGCCGGTCCCCTGCCAAGGTGCAGGTAGGGACTAACCTCGTTCCGAAATTGCCAAGTTATGGTACTTTGGCCAGAGCACATCCGTAATGTATGTGGAGAATGTGCTTCCTGGGGTACCCATAGCGCGACTAGCCATTCCTACGATGATAGCATCTAGAAATGGAATGAGGAATGGCTTCAATTTAAGGCCGTCATAGAGATTTTCAAGATGATCCAAGGTGTCAATATGGCCCAGAAAATCACCCAGATGGAAGGTACAAGGAAAAGCGTGAAAAAATAAAGCGAGGTCAGGGTCTGTAGCGGGGTCCGTAACATCTGTCGCTATATAGAGTGGAACATTCAGAGGACTGAGATGCGATTGTGTGTGATGACCTTTCCGACATCGAAGGTTAGAATCGGAAATGCTAAGCCCTTCTTGGAAATCGTTCATCTTCTGATCAGAGAAAATTGATGAATCTGTGATCGGTTTCCCGATGTTTTGTTCGAGGGCGACGATATCGGCAACAGGGATCCCAAGCTCATCTCGTATCAGCGACCACCACACCGATCGTGCCTTGCTTCCACCATTAGCCTGGAATTGACCATCTCCTAAACGCACATGAACAGCTACATATGACTGCCCTAGTGTCTTGGCCACTGATTCGGCAGCATGTAAGAGATAGGGGTTGGTGAGCACCATACTCTCACGAATTTGCGAGCGAACACGACGGTTTTCTGGTACCGAGAGATGAAGTCTGGAGGAGCCAAATAGCGTGCCGATTTGTAGTAAGGGTTCCTTGACGGAGGCTAATGTGTCAATTTGCAGGTCTTCAGAGAATTTCGCGTTCGGCGACAACGAAGTATTATCGACGAATCTGAACTGATAACGACCAGAGTCTTTGAGAGTGTGGGTGTTCGCAAAAGATATGTTCAGACAGTCAAGTATCCAGACATCGGTGAGATTCCATCGAAGTATGATTGGCTGACGGGCGCGTATCGCTGAAAAGTCGATCAACCATTCCCAAGACAGGAGAGTATAGTCAAAGTAATCAAGGCATTCGGATGGAAGAGGAACGTTTAGAGCTGTTCGGGAACAATGTGTAAAATTTTCTTTTCCCGACAATGCGACGAATGAATATAGCGAATCGTAATTGACATATCGTAAAGGTTTAGATCCCAGACGAATGGGTGGTACAAGAAGAGTGCGATTGAGGATATGAGATAATGCGAGAGCGTTCTCGAGAGCGATGCGTTGATTGTGGAAGCCGCTATGGGGCAAGTAGGACAAGTATTTCTCTTCTCGCAAGTTCAATTGTGGGCAAGCTTCGATGCGGGGATCAATTTCGATGACTTTGGAGACTTCATCAGCTCGACGAGGACCAACTTCAAGAAAGTGACTCCACCTGAATTTGTAGAGATAATAAGCGGTACCAAAGCAAGCGAAACAGGCGAAGGCGAGAAGTGAAACGAGGACGGCGATATACAGGTTATTTCGGTCTGTGCTAGTAGGCTGAGGACGACGAGAAGTAAGGATAGGTGCTTCCAATGTGATAGGAGTGCGCGGAGCACGCATACGATGTCTTCCTTTTTCCAGAGATACAGAGGGAGAGGCACTTGCTTCGCGAGCGCGCGCGGTGAGCCTGAACGCAGGGACTGCCATTTTACAAGCTCAGTACTCTCTTCTAGGAAGAGTATAGCTATTATGAGTACTGTAGGCTGGCCGAAGTTGTAGTTCACGAAGAATCAGATGATACGCGTTTTAACCGATTACGTTAACTGTCACCCTTGTCACGTCGACGCAAGAACAGGCAAGAACTTCCCGAACCGCGTCAATATGTACCGCTTCGAAATTGATTTACGAACTCGAGTACACGATATTTCGATATGATACATGTTGTTCAAAATCGACAAAAAGATATGGCAAAAGACAGTGGAAATAACAAAGAAGCAATACCCAACGATCCATATAGTGCTTCAAGTTAATCTCGCGCAGCTATGCTGACACGGAGTGGTAAGTTCTCGCCTTTAATTTCCTCGCCTTCCAAAGTCGGCAGCATCACCAAACAAGCTTCTCGCCTCAATCGTTCCAGTTCTTTCGTAGGTCCCAACTCAAAGTTGTTGATGATTTCCACCAGTAGGGATTGCATTTCATACAAGGCAAACCTCCAACCGACACAAGTGCGCACCCCTCCGGCAAAAGTCAGCCTTGGAGAAGGTTAGTATCCTGCCGAAAACGCAGCACTTAGCTTACAGATTCCCATATACACCCACTGTGGGCCCTTTCTTTGCAGAGGTTCTAAACCATCTGTCTGGATTATAGACGTCAGCGTCTTCACCGAACACTTCCTTATTTCTGTATTCAGCGCCAATAAAGTTTCTCAGATAGAATTATAGAAGATGGGAAAAATACCTATTGTATGCTGCAATAGATAGCACAAGTTTCGTCCCTTTGCCAATAGGGAGACTACTAATGGTTTCGCCAGTGGTTGTCGTGATAGGTTTGGAGAGAGGTAGAACAGTATCATGCGCCGCCATGCGATAATTCTGATACACCGCAGGTTGAAAACGCATTGACTCCTGATAGACGAAGCATTTATATAAGCGAATGTAGCGTAAGGTGAACGACCATACCTTCAAAACAGCTGCCAAGTAAGGCATGTTGTCAAAATCAGTCGCTGTGAATTGTTTACCGTTGAGCCTCCGCTCGGTCGCTCGAATCTCTTCCCGAAGTTTGCTTTGTACCTCGGGATGGCGGCTCAGTTCTAGAATACACCAAACAAGGGAAGTTGAACTAGTTTCATGGCCTGAAATGCGCGATGAGTTGGGTGTTCGAAACTTCAAAACGGTGTGCGGCGTTAATGACCTGCCAATAAGAGTGTGCGCATCTGTGCTAACATCTCCTCGTCTGTGAGGCGGCTTGCGGGGTTTTCTGAGGCGTTGGCCTTGACTGTTTGATGAGGGTGAGTTACTCCTGAACAATCTCTATGAACGAGAACTGTCTTACCCAACAGGCTTAGGATGTCCTTGTTCTCCTTCCCATATAGAAGGGCTTCAGATTTCATGTTAATCAACGACTGAGCAATGTCATTCGCTAATTCAGCTGTGTGTCGAGCGTGTACCATTCGTCTTGTATTAGAATATCTTGACATGAATCGGAGATACCAGACCGGCATTACAGTCTGAGTGAAGATTGCTTGACGCGACGGCTGGCCAAGGGTGTCCGACCTGAAGCGTCTTTAACATGCAAACGGAGATGTACGATCAAGATTGACGAACATTAGGCCAAAATACGCTTTCATCAACTCGTTCTCCTTGTTTTCCAATGCTCCAAAGTGATAATCAAATGCCGCTGTATTACTTCAGAAAGGAAGTGATTATTTCAGTTATCTAGATTTATACCTTCCCCAAGTGAATCCATGGTTGCCCTAGAAAGCCACGACGCGACATTGAGCTCGACCGATTGGTCAATAGAGCTTGCGAGAAGATCATTCCATTGCTCCACGAGCTATGATTTCGGATTTGCACAGGAAGACCTAGCAATAGTAGTGACTCATACGCACAGCAGATGCAGCTTTTAGGAAAATAGGAACAAAAGCCTTGCATTCGGGAGCTGTAGGAAAATAGGTTATTCAAAATAGAGATTGTATTATAGATAAAAGCTATGAGCACTTACCTCCAAATCCGGGAAGCATCACCTTCCTTTGTCGTCTGTGAATAGCATCTGTATGATCGTATGATGAATTTAAGTCGGTATATAAGTGCCTGTGGGAAGAGGTATACGCAGTCCATACCGTCAGCCCATAATAAACCTCTCCCCATGAGAACCCGACTAATTTCAGTGCGTTCTGGCCATTTGAGAAATCCATAACCTAGATAAGCATTAAGGAACCAATAGCATACTTAGTATGAATAACCTGTCGGCAGACAAACCTGCTGTATGAAATATGTATTGCATGGCTGGGTGTATACAGCATAAGTGGGTATGAGTTCGTCCATCTCCTTTGTCCAGAAACGATACCTTTAGGATCCGAGATGAAGAGGCGATCTTCCCCAAACGGGCCTTTGATTCGAACGATATCCCCAAATTGCTGCTTCCATTTGAAATCTGGTACACCAACCTGGCTTTGGAATAGCTCCGGTAGATTACCTATGCGCAAGATCATTGAACAGTAGTTAGTTTGAAGGGATGTACTGCAGCGCACCCAGTATAAATGATTCTGGTTCAGGACCAGGAATATGGGATACGGATATGCGAGTGTATCCTCGGTACAGGAAATAGGCGAGGGCGATTACACCGAAAAGCGAGGCTCTCTACACCAGCTACAATCAGCCCCCACAAGTTGAAATTGTGAATGATACTACCGTTGCGTTTTCGAAAAGTAGGCGCTCAATTTCCATGCTGTACTAGAAGAATAAGAACAAAGGCAGGACGTCATTTTGGGTTGGTTTGCTTTATAAGGCGGGATGAAAGTTTAATGATAGAAGCAGAGCAAATCGATTCATGTGACAAAACTGAATTTCGGGGAAAAACTACCCCGCTCTAGTACAAACACGTTCCAGCGCGTTCACGGGCAGATACTAGAGTAGAACAGATGAGTAGGTACGAAGGAACATAAATAAGTGACTCCTATGTCGGAGAACGGCACTGCTCCAAGTAAGAAACCCCCAGCTATCTTTACGACAGTCTTTCACGCCAGTTGGCTTCGATTTGTATCTGCTTTTCCCGCAACTTGTCCCAAGTGTGTCCGGTGAAGATTCTGGGTATTTGGCCCCAACTAGCCAAGAGACAATACATGATTCGATCTGTAAAATAGACCTGACATTCGGGACAAAGATGACTCTTCATGGTTTCTACGGCTTCGAAAGAAATCGACTCTAGAGCATCGCATCTGTCCTCCAACAACCTTGAACTAGGAGAAAAGAACAAGTTATAGAGGTCGAAGATGAAGTCATAGCAGCCCTTTCGCTTTGGGAACTCCCTCGAGGTGCATCCATGGAGCAGAACGTAATCCTTTGGATAACCAGCATGTTCGATGAGCCACATGAACGTAACGTTGCGTCGTAGACTTCGCAACATCTCTCTACCCTTCAACACCTTCTTCTTGTCATCATGATCAAGCTCTAACAAAGAGCCATCCGGAAGCTTGATACCGTCCAAGATATCATTATGAGTTTGCTGCGCAGCGAAATAATACGCCATCGGCATGCAGTATCCCAATTCGCATTCTCGGAAGACTTTGATCATGCGGAAGCACAGTACGCGGAGAGCATTATCTTTGCCCATGGTATAACCCGTGAGGGCGACGACAGGGTATTCGGGTGGGGGTTCACAATAAATGATATGACTCCACATCGTCCGAAAGAAGTCGTGTATGGCCTCTTTGGCTTGTGTTCGAATTCCTGGAAGGTCAAGTCTCGATGAAACGAGTAGAGCATCAAGAATGTCCTCTATATTGAATTCGGTTACGCCAGATGCAGCCTTTCGCTGAAAGACACTAAGACGTTCACTGAGCTATTGAAGAAAAGGTTAATAAAAACGCACACTTACTACTTCGATCCATGGATGAGCTTCATTAATACGCGAAGCTCTGACTCTGAACAGTTGAACATGTCGCAATAGGGCAAACCGTGAATGCGATCGGCGTGTTCAGGCTGCTGAATAGAAAATAAATCCGCAAAGAGCCCTTCAACGTTTTGGAGTTTTTCGAGTGACGCGGGAAACAAGGTGTTTCCAACTTTGAGATATATGTCTCCCTTCAAGTTCGAGAACCCTGAGTCGATAACATATGAATCGTCAAACTTTGCAGGACCTGGCGTTGCTCCCTCGTTCCGAGCTCGTTTGAACGAGGGCTCGCTGAATCTGGATCGACTGGCGCTGCGAGTGCGCTTGAGGCTGGTAGAAGCTGCAGCCATAGAGAGCTGGTATGGTGTTACGCGTCGTCAAGGGGTCGGAATCTTGCTTTATAGTTTCCATATTATTGTAGGTTATTGTTCTCTAGATTGGATGTCAAAGCTCAGAACAAGGCGTGGGTGTGGAATTTGCTCACGGAGTTTGCCACATCGGCTGACTGGTGCCACTCGGCAATACTTGACGCGTCTCTAATAACATTAGCCGAAATCTTGCACTCTCAATCAACGTTCGTATGGAAGATCCCAAAGCGAAACCTGGAGACTGTATCAGCTGCAGAATTGTGGGCACAGGTACATTCGCGACTGTAGGCGGCTACGCGCTTTGGCAGTCCCGAGCTGTTTCTCCCGGGACGCCAATGCAAAAGAGAGTAATGGCAGGTGTCGGAGTAGGTGAGTGTTCCATGTATTTCTTCAAAGAACAAGTGCCTAATAGTATTCAGGCATGTTGATAGCAAGTGTTTTTAGATGGTACAAGTAATGAAATGCATATAGGTGTGTGTTCGCAGTTTCCATCGCATTCCGCAAACTTGTCAACTTTTTCGAAGATTTGTTTAACTTACATTGACCGACAAGCAATTATCGTACACATCCCAACTCATTATACACAGCTCATCCTTTTCGTCCATGTTCAGAGATGGGTGAAATTGGCCTTTCGCTTCTCTACAAAGGCAGTCATTCCTGTCCGCTAACATTAGAATCCATGTCTTTATTCGAGAGTGTGCAGATAACTCTACCTTCTTCCTGATCCTTGGTGGCAAAGAGCCCGTGGAAAGTGCGCCTCTCAAATCTCAGGCCCTCTGCCAACGTTAATTCATACGCTAGAGAAGAGTAAGCAAGTGATGCCTGTACCGCCCGTCGCAAACTAAGACGCACCGGCATTGACAACTTCCTTTCCAGCCTGTATCGCTATTTGACCTTTACTTGAGATCTCTGTGGCCATCTTAACAGCTTCTTCGACGACGTTGTCGGTAACGCGACTGATCATTCCCCATTGGTCAGCTTCTTGAGCAGACACCATTCGGCCAGTGAGAACGAGTTCCATCGCGCGAGACTTCCCGATAGCACGGACTAAACGCTGGGAACCTCCCCCACCGGGAATCACACCAAGGTTAATCTCCGGCTGCCCAAACTTGGCGGTAGGAGACGCGAGAATAATGTCACACATGAGAGCGAGTTCGCAACCTCCTCCGAGCTGTGTAAATGCAATGTAAATGTATCAATATATAGAAGGGCTTCATTATAGCAAACGCACTGCGTATCCGCTCACTGCTGCTATCACAGGTTTCCTCAGCCTAGATAGTTCGCCCCAATTTGCTAGGAAGTTGTTCTTGTATACGTCGGAAACTGTTGATTTCGTCCTTTATAATGTGAGTGAGCTAGCAACCATAGGCTTACACTCCTTGTCTTTCATTTCCTTGATATCGGCCCCAGCTAATTCACGAGTATGAACATATGGATGATCAGAGTTACCAGCGGACTCACCTGCGAAAGCCTTCTCGGAGCCGGTCAAGACAATAGCACCAATAGCCTGGTCAGCATCGGCTTCAAAGAGTGCTTTGTTTAATTCAAGGAATAACGGTGTGCTCAAAGCGTTCAAAGCTTTTGGCCTGTTGAGAGTGATAAGAGCGACAGATGGGTTTGGTCGAGATGTTAGGATATGTTCGTATTGCGTTGACATTAGCCGTATGGTTCCAGGAGTGAGGAGTTTGCAGGAGGAAGTCCTGAATGCAGTGGTCTTTATTTGAAAGGCACGAGAAAACATGGAACGGTTTGTTTGAGGGAGGGGTTTGAGGAACCGGTTATAAACGCGGTTGACGGATGAGCAATTGCCGAAGGCCTTTCTCTCGTCATTGAGCATAATTCCCAAATAATTCCTATTCCTATTCACACAAGCTCTATCCAAGCCTACATACACTATGTGCTGCAGATTGAGTCTTATTCGTGATTCTCCGCTTAAATCAACGCCCTAGTCGGATAACTCATTCTACGGGAACGACGTGACAGGGAGAAAGGGTACGAGAACTAGCTTTTCCCGGTCCCACTGTACAAAAAGCCGACATCAGTTACCAACAACTCGAAAGAGACCAGGTATTGAGGATATTCACCACACCAGAGGTATAGTAGATATCAGATTCCACCATCTTTCTTACTACATCTATGTTTGCAGCCTCGTATATAATACACGACCCAAATGGCTTCACAGTCGCGTTTTCAGATTCGACTGATTCTGGTGTCACCGTCATTCCAGCGACCTCTACAATCATAATGTGCTCTGCGATTAGTTCCGCAACTTGAAAAGCAGAACGCCTTTTTTCTTACTGACGACGCCAGACTGAACGAAAGGCGCGATCGCTTCACGGTGTTGTTTTTGGACGGTGGACCGAAGGGAATCTTTGGCGTCTGGAGCGAATAGGACGAATTTGTGCAATTTGGTACTTGGCATTGAGGACATTAATCGTGAGTGGTTATTCAGCAAAGCTTTGGAGACTCGCAGAGATGACATTCAAGGGGAAAGGTGGTATAACACCCGGCCCGAGGCTATACCGGAGGTGAACTTTCACGGAAAACTTACCACTGCTATAGTACCATCAGGACTGGGTATTTGCGTGAACACGTTACAAGCCTCGAGGCGTTGAGGCTTGGACGTGGGATATGGACGGATGGATTGTTGTTGCAAATCGGTGGGTCCACAGATGAAGTTTATCTATCTTTGATCAATACCCTCGGGTACTGAGTCAAAAAGACCATCAGGACGCGTATGTTCGCGGCAAAGTTTCTCGTTCTGAGATGATCCAAAAACAGGGTGTCTATGTATCTGATACGGAGATAGAGGTGACGATTGGTAGCGAATGCATCGGCCACTAGAGTCATTTGTCCTGGTCATCTTTTACGAAGATGAAGTCGCCTGGCTCGCTTGTCCTCAAGTCCCATCTTCTATGAAATCAAATGTGGAAATTAGGACGCATTGTTTAGTGTGGCATGCGCGTTCAACTAAGTAAACATAATGGAATCCAAAGCAGGAATGTTCACGAGTCCCATTACTGGAGGATTTCGAGAGCATTACAGGGGAAATTAAACACTGTCTATCTCGAAGAACCCGTCCTTCCATACTTATCAATGTCTCGTTTTTTCTTTCCCTTATGTATACTGATACAGATGCTTCGCGGGCACCAGTGGAGAAACCGAGGCAGAGAATACTATTGTTCCCTTAAACGTAACTAGGTTACCTTCAGTCAAATTTCTTTCCGACTTTGAAGCTAACTTCGAGTTACAAGTTGCTTTGTTCTCCTCGACACCTCGAGGCATTCGGGCGCTTATGTCCAGCGGACTCCAAAGTGTCCGTTGGCTCAAAATCATCGATTAGATGTAGCATCATGGAATTCGTACGACAGCGCAGTACAAGAGACAAGAAACATGATGCTTCCTGATGCTTCTAACGGATTTTTCCATCAAAACAAGCTGCGAAGACGTGCACGGCGACGTGTTGCGCAACTAATCCGGCAAACTTTCCCTCAGCCCTACTGCACCGGATCCTCCCATCAAAGGTACAATCTATATTGAATACAAGTATACAAGCGCTAAGAAGTAACTTCTGTTACCGTTGTGGAAGGCTGGAACGCGCTTGTTCTTTTTGTTCGCATGATTGATGGTCAGGTTTAGCGCCTGCGCTTTGGCCGACGCTGGTTGAATATATAAGCCCTTGTCTGCCTTGCAATCTATCCCCATCAATTTCCCCCCTCCTACCAGTATCTTCACCACTGCGAATACTTCTCCTCCGTCCTTAACATTTTGACCAGCGACCAAACATTTGCACAATGCTATACAATACATCGAAGTTCGATCCTTTCGGCGACGGATATCATCCAACACCATCGAATTCAGCTCTCTTGAGTCCATTGGACAACGAGTTTCCGATGCTCTCTACCTTCGAGGAGCCAGCATCTAGCAGCTCCTTGTGGGACCCGAACCCCGTTAGGGATCTGGAAGGTACGTTCCTCGCCCTTTTTTTGCTGTGCACATCGCTTACACCTAGTGCTGTATAGATGTGGCGTTCTTTGCCCTCGAGTCAGTTGATGTCGTATCAAGGCGCCGACTCGGCCCAAGCTGTCCCAGACGCTCTATACCTCATGCCATGGCACCAGAGGTCCCGCCAACACCACCATCACCATGCCATCCAGAGGATTTGAAACGAGCTACCGTCTCTGCACATGACCACTTCGAGCTGAGGTCTGCGTTCAGTGTGATGTCTATTTCGAATTGCTCGCCCTCGCTTTCTGCGAAGAGAGGTATGTTTCACCAGTTTTTACAGTTCAAGATATCCTGCTAATCAGATCTATCATAGTATCCTCTCCACCTTTGAATGCATTGAGTTTAGGCTCGCCGAGATTGAACAATGCCATCGAACTTTTCCAACGCGCAGCATCACCTCCCTCACTCACACCGACCAGCCCCCGCTGGAACAGGCAGAATATCTTAAGCCACGCATGAGCCGAATTTGCTGTACCCGAGGCTAGTCCTCTATCGAACTGTTCATTTCACGACCCTTCACGCTGTACTTACTCATCATTCTTGTTTATACGCATCTGCAACCGTTCCGCATCATCTGTATCATTCTACGTCCAAGTTCTTGTCTATACAAGCCCGTTTTATACTTTATATATTCCCTTGATTTATCAGTACTTACTTTGTCATCCACTACATATACATACTACCTGTACTCAGCCTTATTTCCTCCTGCGTCTTGATTATCATACCCTACTCAATTCCTCTCCCCTTTCACAATTGTCGTTACTGTCTCGCTGTACCTGCCATTCACCTTGTTGTCCTTTGCTGTCCTCTGCTGTCCTCTCGAATGTTACGATGATTTCGGATCCAAATGAGCGCTGAGCTTGGATCATAGATCGACCCTAAGTGATAAGAAAACTGAAGATAAGTGCTGCTGACTCGCAGGTCGGACTGATCTGGCAATGAGATTGCTTTCACTAAGTGGTTGTACAGTTGTATGTTACACAATGTGTTCAAGGAATGGGGGTAGCAGCCATCATTGGGAGTACAACGATCTTTTCCTTGTCCCACTAAACGAGAAAACCTCAATAAGTATTGAACGGATGAAGAAGAAGCACCTAGGGACGTACCACACCCTCTTTGTAGTAGATATCTTCTTCAACCATTTTCTTCACTCTATAGACTAATTGTAAATCTTTGTGACAAACGCGAATTTAAATACGCACTCGTCCAGAGATTCCGCTTCGCATATGAAAGTGGAGCCGATCATCTTCTGGCCTTCTGGAGGCGCAGACAGCGATTCAGGGGAGAGAAGTACACCACCGACACCTACCCAGTACCAGTGCAGTATTCAAATGAGATTCCGAATGCCAGCAGATGGATAGTAAGGAAACGGCGTACGAATGGTCCCTGCTGCGAGGATCGTCTTCATGCGAGCGAGATGTTCATTCCGAATGGATAACCGCTTTGCGAAAGTGCCTTCTTCGGTATGGTCTGGAGCGTAGACGAAGAATTTGGGACGGGGGGAGTTGGACATGGTTATGGTTATACGGGGGTTCCTGATGATTGGGGAAAGAGAGGAAGAAGCGTGGGCTTATTATATACTGTGAGGGAGGTAAGGAGACTGATCCCTGACTGATTTTGATAGAGTGTTTGATTGAGATGAGAGTGAATCCCGTGGCATCAAGATGATTAGTAACTTTGGTGCGTCTGCACCGGGCCCAATATGGCTTCTTCTGGTTTCGCCATCTTCCCCAAGTGAGCGGGTCTATTTTGTGCACATCAGGCGTCGTACATATCAGATTCATCAACCAGATTTTGGTTGGTGGATTTTATCGTTGATGTATTTGGCCTTTTTGACAGATGGAGCATACATACATACATATATCATGGATTGACGATTGAAACAAGATGGGAGAAGACCACTCCTTCGAGATCGTTTTGCGGGTATCGTTTGGCGTGATAGTATCCAAAGCGAAGCTCGGCCGTGTTTTTTTCCGAGAGCAAGGATGACGACGCCCATGTACATACGGTAAACAGAATGTGTCCCATTTATAGAGGTGCATCAGCCCCCGACTGTTCGACCATGTGCAAACATTCCATGTGATCCCTCTTCTGTGCAGGTCGCGGTCTATCTATGATGGTTGGTGTAACTAGCTTTAATTCACCTTCAAAAAAAACTTCTCTCCAGATTCACGCTCTCATATCTCAGCGTAGGTGCCCGGGCCTGAGTTTGAGGAGTGAGAATGTAAGTGTACATAAGTAGGTCAAGGAGCAAGTTTTCTAGCAAGTTGGACTTCACCTCTCTCAGCGTACTCCTCGATTACTACTACAGCTGCAAAAAAATTCTTGGAGTGATTCTGGGGATTGCTGTCAGGCTCTGAGAATCGAGATGTTTGGCTCTTCGATAGTATGAAGGGTTTGGATGTATGCACCTATTAGATGAGGGTCAAAAACTCGTTCGATGATTACGCTGGTACATAAGTCACTTGCTTGTTGACGGCAACTGGAGTACTGACTAGTACCTTCGAGAGATGCTTTGAGTTTCGTGGGTTTTTATAGTCCAGGTCAATTTCGAGAGACTGATGCACGGGCGAGGTTGCCGCCGTTCGTCGCTGGAATTCGGGCCGGGTAATAGTGGGGTCATCTGAATCATGTGATCTCTCCGTTGCCACTCGACCTTAACCTTGGACCTTTTGTTTTATCGTCGATAGAAAGGTATATCCTCTTCGTATAATCCCAAACTTCACAATCGTCTTTATAGGGTCAGACACTTCAGCTTGTACATGCAATTAACCCTTATATCATCCGTCTAGTGGCAACCTGGACAACACGAATTCAATGATGGAACTAGACGGTTCGCACTCGACTGCTTTAGTCGAAACCCATCCCCATCCGAGTCAAGAAGAGAGAGAATACCATCCGTTATTCTCGTCTCCTGACGCCGAGGTAGTATTAGCCGCGAAGAACGACTCTGTCACGAAGGCATCAGTGTTCTTCAGGCTACATTCTCATAACCTGAAGACCGCATCGGGCTTTTTCCGTGAAATGTTCATGCTCCCGCAGAATTCCCAACTCGAAAACGGTGGTGTTTTCTACTTGGAAGAAGATGCGTCTACGTTAGAACTCCTCTTCCGGATGATTTCGGGGTTGCCTATCCCACAGATCGACTCTTATGACCAGATTGATCCTTTGCTGGATAGTATTGAGAAATATGATACGCCGGGCCCGCTGTCTATCGTTCGGCTGCTCGTGATGACTCCGTTGCTTTTGGGGCAGCCGTTTCGCCTGTATGCGATCGCGTGTAGGTTTGGTTGGGACACGGAAGCAAGGCATGCTTCTACTCAGACTCTGACATTCGATCTGTATAATAAGGACGTGCGCCCGTATTTGAGCAGACTCTCGTCGAATGCTTTACTCCGTCTGTTCGACCTGCACCGCACCCGCAGGGAAGGGTGCGTTATACATTTTTTTTGCCTCGAATCTTTGTGTTCACCGGTCAACTGTACATGTTTGTTTGACTGGGGGCTCGTTCTTTGTTTTCATCAGGTTGCGGCAGCGTTTGAACGACCCGCCATTCGTCAGCGGGGGTCTCGCGACATGCAATAACTGCAATGCGGTGATTGACTATCATACGTGGCGCGAACTCAAGTACAAGATTATATTGGAGATGGACGTGCGGCCGGCGGGCGACACTATTTTAGAACACGGTTTATCTGAGTGGCCTGAAGCTTTGGCGTGTTGGCAGGCGAAGTGCGCGCAAGCGGGGTGTTCAAGAGCTTTGTACGACAAGGGCGAGACGCTACGGGTTATCCGGGAGTGCATCGAAACACTTCCGAAGACCATATGATGGAATTTCATAGATCTATTCGCTTTGTTTTACTGTTTCATCCCATAACTGTGAGCCGGCTTTTTCGAGTTATGCTGGTATCGCTGCACTTGTTCATCCCCCCGGTGTATCGTTGTCCTTCTATAGAGACGATTGTGATTCCTCAATACCCGCTGTCGTGTGCATGATACTGAAGAACACGAAAGCCACGTTGCCAGGACGTCACAAGGCGATGCCTCTGAATCTGCCTAAACAAACTTGTCTTTGTCGAGTCGGTCGCTTGTCAATACAGAACCTCAGAAACTTATATATGAGAAGTGTGTCTACCCCCAACTCCATGTTTTACGTCCTCTCTAAGCTTCGCTGCTCACAACATCCTCCAAGGACGACTTCTTTTCCCTTATTTTCTAACCATCCATCCATCCAATCCATCGATCACGATCAAGGGCGGATCGTTTCTACTACATAGGCGGCCAAATATAGTAGTTATCCCTTTGTTCGGCTATTCTTCGTGGCCCAAGGCCCAGCAATTAATGATCATGAGTACACGAGGCCAGATGGACAAACCTACGCCTTTGGCTTCATTTGGGTTGTTTGTTCTTTTTTGTGTCTGAAGTATAAAGGCCCCCGACCTCTTGAATCTCGATATTCTCCCCGTTCACTCAACTCAACCCACTCTCTGAGCCTTGGCTAGGTATCTCTGGTGCTAGGTTTTAGTTGATTAGTGAATCACTTATCAACACCTCTCTCTCCACTTGTCATTTCACCCGGTTGTTGCCACTTAACCGCGCTCGACAGGAGTTGTTTTTGTTAATTCTCTTTCATTGGACGTCGGTCAATCAATCGCACCTCCTCCCCCCTCGTTACAGTTCTCCTCCCTTTACACCTAGGCAGCGCCTGAGACTCGTATCACCCATTTCTCTCTCAACATCCACCCACCCACGCACCCGCATACCAATCAGTCACTCCCGCCACAACTCCCCGACCAACCGACAATGCAGCCAGTCAGACCGAAGATGAAGAAAATGATATTAGCAGGTTTCGTAGCATGCAGTACGTTGGATTCAGCAACTGTGTAGTCGTCATTTACGCATTAAATCCTTTCTTTGTTCTATGTTATTGAAGTGTCGTTATTCGGTTCATCATCCGGAGCACCCGTACCCCGTCACCGTGCGAGGCATCCAGCGGAATCAACTACAGCATCTCTACCAGCTTCCTCCCCCTCGTCCACGACGACGACGACAACGCGTTCAGAAGCAGCAAACGGACATACCACCTCTTCTCGTAATCCCTCTTCTTCTTCTCCTCCTTCTTCTCGAGGATCCCCCACGGCATCCCCACCCCGTCCGTCATCGTTCAGCCTGGGACTGAACTTGGGCCAGTTCGATTATGCAGCGGCGGGGATCGCGCGCCGCGTGTCGAGGGTATTCGTGAAGAGGATGAGTGCGGGGAGTTCGAGGAGTATGGGGAGTGCGAGGAGTACCCAGGTTGTGCAGAAGGGAGGTGGGGAGGAGGGAGATAGGACTGCGACGGGGGCGATGACGACGAATTTGGTACCTGTTGTTGAAGCCGGATCGGCGAGTTCATTGAACTTTGTGGACGAGGAGGAGGAGGAGAGAGGACGTGCACCTGTACCTATACCGGTGCATGGACCCCGTGCCGCGGGTCAACTGGACAACGAAGGACATGAACCCGGGATGCTGCGGTCAACTAAAGAATCCGAATCTGAATCTGGAGAGATGGTTACGCCTGATATCAGGGCGTGCCGCTGGGGGTGTATCTGATCATTCCTCTCTGCATTATCTCGGGATTGATTTGGAACTAGTCACTAGATCCCAGTTCCTGCGTTCTGTTCTGTCTTGGTTTTCTAATCACATTTTTTCAATTACGACGCTACGACTTTCGTTTTTTTATAATGATGCTGCTCTGGGAGTAGTGAATTACGGCCTTTCTTTCCCTTCTTTTCGTTGCATCTACATACACATATCTTACACTACACGACATCTTTCATCCTTATATTTTGTCTGTACTTTTCATCATTCAGATTACTTACATCGAACATTTGATTGTACACATTCAAGTATTCACTGGGGCCGCCGCAGAATTTCCCGAGCGGGAAATTTTTGGCTAACAAAGCCATTTAACATAACAATATGTTTCTCCTATATCAGCCTCAAATAGCTAATCTTTCCCAAATGAGAAATGGGCTCCTGAAGTACCTCCAACTTGCTACAACCCTGACCAACCCTGGTATTATGATCCCAGGCAAGGATGGCATAGGAAGGCTGCTCCGAGACCTTCTAACGAAGGACAGGGTACATGGGAGAGCAACAAGGAGAAGAGCCGAAACATTGGGAGCTCTCATGTCTGAAGCTCACATCATCTACTAGTTATAACGATCCTACGTTGACGTTCTAACTATTACAATTCGTACTACACAATCCTCCTACATTTCCTAACTCCCGGTTACATCCATCTTCACCAGTTATTGTCCTAGGGACCTTCCTGGACCTTCTAGGAACCCCTTCAAGGGTCACATCTTGCAATCAGAGCTACTACTAGGTCATTCCTGTCCTCAGTCGCAGTTCCCATAGCTCCCTTCAAGCTCCAGCTTGCTCCTAGCACGCTACAACATAAACCATCCATACCAAACCCACCCCCAAGACCAATTCTGACTGAGGTCTTACAGCCAGCATGTGCTGGAAGTATACTGTCTGTGATTATGGTGACAGCTTTTGGTGGGTCAGATGCTGCATGATGGTCATCCTGAGCAGTACCTCTGAGGGGTCATCACTTTGTTCGCTTTCCCAGCACTTTCCAGTGCTTCCTGAGTTCTGCAACTGCCCTGTCCCTTTCCACCTTTGCCCTGTTCCTTCCCCCTTTGCCCTGTCCCTTCCCCCTTTTGCTTTGCCCTGTTCCTTCCCCCTTTGCCCTGTTCCTTCCCCCTTTTGCTGGTTGAGCCCCTGCCACACATCGCCCCATATGTACTAGATGAGTGATGGTGTATTTTCCTCCCATCTGTTTGTAGCATATACATGGGTCTGCGTTCATAATGATGTTTTGTACCCATTGGCTCTGTAGCCTGTGCCAAGGGTTGCTGTCATGCCCTAACCACGTTCCTATGCCGTAGCTAGTGATGTGCCGGCTCCGGCTCCGAGCCCTTGGGCCCTATGAGCCTGGCCGGATTGAGCCTGGCCGGGCCGGAGCCGTCTCTAGGGCTGTGGAAAGCTGAGGGCCCGGCTCAGAATTTTCAAAGGCCCCAAGCCGGGTTCTGAGCCGGGGCTGAGTACCCGAATTTTGTGCTGAAATTCTCACCTGGATGGCTCAATATTTACCTATGTGGGCATCACTAGCACCATTCTCAGCTGCAAGAATAATTAGTAAATGCCATAAACCTAAAGGTAATATTGTTGAAGTATACAATTCTGAGACTTTTGTCATTGCAGATAGGTTGGAGGTTGAATCAGATCAGTGTATTCACAGTGAATTCTTCTTAATGAGGATTGTGACAAGACCGTGCCTACAGGTCAATAACTATAGCGGGTCTGAGGTCCGATATGGGCCGGAAATGGCCCGGGATAACTCCGAGGTCCGGAGCTCGAGTACTGGCCTGTAGTACACACTGGGAGTGGGACGTCGGTGAAGCTATTAGCAACACCCTTCACACACTGTTGGTGTCCCCGGGAATATAATGGCAAGAGTGCAAGATTGGTATGAGCAGCCTAAATGGGGTTCCTGATGATCCGGGAGTCCGGAAGCAAAGGGTAAAGAAGATATTAAAGACTGGGATAAGATGGTACACTTGATTTCAAGCTTGACTACAATGTACAAAGTATTCTAGCTTATATACATCCCAGATACAGTCAGAAGACCTCGATGAAAGCTCGGAACAATAAATAAATACAATGATGGTCACAAGGTTATTATTCCGAAGTCCGGCCGCTCCGGGCCGGGCCGGGAAGTGTATGGGGTGAATTGCATGCATATGACAGTATCCCCCCGTTAGGCCTGAGCCCACGAAGGCCTCTGTGAATATGTGTGCAGTGAAATAGTAAAGTATAGTAAAGCAAAGGGATTGGATTAGATCCAGTAGTGAAGAATAAATTAAAAGTGGAAGTCTTGGAGAAATTGGAAAGGATCGGCCTGCCGATGTAGGGGGTCAAAGGAACATAATAAAGCAAACAAAAACCAGATTGAAACAAAGTAAACTTGTAACAAAATAATCAACAAAAGAATGGATGACCACGTAACTTCCGAAGTCCGGGCCGGCCGGAAAGTGTTCTGAAGTCTCAAAAGACTAAAACAAGTTCCGAAATTCGGACTACAGAACTGGAATACAGCAGTATCCCCCAAGTACGCTTGAGCCCTCGAAAGCCATGAATCAAGAGCCGAAGTTGGAGTAAATGGTGATGTAGGAGGATTGGGTAATGGAGTAGGGAAAATTTCGGAATAAAATCCGAACCGAGGGGCGGGATTGGGCCGGAAAAATCATCGGAAACTGCGGAAAAGTCCGGCATACCAATCAACACAAAGTGCTGCCAGAGATGATAACCTAAGCTGATATCCACACAAGAGTGATGCCTTAAAAAGGCCGAAATTGACACAAAGTGTCCAGAATGATGGTAGAACCATCCCGAGACCGGAAGTTCCAAGGGAAGCAAAGCCGGAAAGCGCTATAAGGATAATCATAAAAAATGAGTTGGAAAAGAGTGTTTCGGTCTACCCGGCAGATCAACGGATCTAAGTGGGAGTAGAAACTGTATCCTAACAAATAATCAATGAAATCCTACTAAAAAGAGGAGCAGCTTGTGGGTGAAGCAAAGGAATCAACATAAATAGAAATGATAACAGGTAAGTGAGTGGAAGTGCTAATGAGCAAGCTTGAGATAATGCCAATAAAATGACGGAAAAATCGGAGCAAGGTCGGAAACATGGAATGGAATAATTAGTAATCAATAATAAGCAAAAACATCGGCATAATCGGACCGGAATGAAGCAATAATAGTCATTACAATGAAACATTACCTGAATATTCAAAAACTCGAAACAGAAGTGGAATGGATGGAAAAAATGCGGTCCGAAGCTTGGAAGTGAAGTGAATCATAGTGTCAACAAAAATTGATTATGTAAAGATATAAAAATCGGGCCGACATTCGGAAAAAGCGGAAATGAGCCCCAGACATTGAGAATAATAACAAGGGAGCCAAAACTTGGGCCGAAACTCGGAAATGAAGTATATATCATGTCAAACAATGAATCGTCATAAAAAGGCCTAAAAATCGGGCCGAAGTTCGGAAGGAATGGGAATTTGCAAGGTCAACAAGTGAAATCATGAAAGAAAAGGAAACATTGGTTCAAACCTTGGAAAAATCGCAAAAATGCGGGCCGAAGCTCGGAAATAATATCAATGATAATGTCAAATACTGAATAATCATTGAAGGGCATAAAAACGGGCCGAAATTCGGAAAGAAAGGAATTTGTAAGGTCAAATAAGTGACAATCATGAAAGGAAAGGAAAACTCGGTCTAAGACTCGGAAATGGTCAGAAAATTCAGAATTAAAATGTAGAAAAAATTAGGAATTACTCGGAACCATCATCGGAGCCCGGAACATCCGATTCAGAGTTATCTGCATCATAGTTCTGTCCTGTACAGGCCTGCAGTTTGAGACAATCTACCTTCATATGTTCTCCTCCACAATAAAAGCACAACCCGAGCACCCTGCGCCTTTTCCTCTCGGAGTCCAAAAGCCTGCCATCGGGTCCGAGGTGAGGATGACCAGATCCATCATCACCGGGCCGGAGTTCCGGCGCTTCGGAGTTATCAGAGGCAACCGAGTGGAAAGACTCAACCGAGTCTGAGGCTGAGGATGAAGGATAGGAATGTAGGTAACGGAGATCATAAGGGCCGGGGTGATCAGAGTCGAAGTCAGAGGATTCATGAAGATAATCATAGTCAAATGGGCCAGGAAATTCCGAGTCATAACTTGACTGGTCAGGATCGGAATTAGTACCAGACTGAACTGAATCTTGTTCAGAATGCTGTTCAGATGAGCTAGATTGGTCCGACGAATCCGAGGTTTCCGGGTCCGGGCCGACCGGATCAGGTAACGATAAGGCATACTCGAGGAAGGATTCAGGATCAGAGCCAAAAGACATAATGAAGGGTATTTTGGTGAAGGAACAGTGTAATGAAGTGTAAGCTTGAAATACTGACAAGACCGTGCCTACAGGTCAATAACTATAGCGGGTCTGAGGTCCGATATGGGCCGGAAATGGCCCGGGATAACTCCGAGGTCCGGAGCTCGAGTACTGGCCTGTAGTACACACTGGGAGTGGGATGTCGGTGAAGCTATTAGCAACACCCTTCACACACTGTTGGTGTCCCCGGGAATATAATGGCAAGAGTGCAAGATTGGTATGAGCAGCCTAAATGGGGTTCCTGATGATCCGGGAGTCCGGAAGCAAAGGGTAAAGAAGATATTAAAGACTGGGATAAGATGGTACACTTGATTTCAAGCTTGACTACAATGTACAAAGTATTCTAGCTTATATACATCCCAGATACAGTCAGAAGACCTCGATGAAAGCTCGGAACAATAAATAAATACAATGATGGTCACAAGGTTATTATTCCGAAGTCCGGCCGCTCCGGGCCGGGCCGGGAAGTGTATGGGGTGAATTGCATGCATATGACAGATTGGGAAGATGTTATATTGTAAATTTCACTATAACATGATGTGGCAGCATCTTAATCTTAGTTAACAAGTCTCAAGGAAAGAACCACTTTGATCCTATTTGAAATTGACAATAGTTGAAACAACAGGTAATGATTTTGGTGCTTGTTACTTTGATAAATCCAGTGTACTGGAATTCTACTGTTTGATTGATGTAGACTATTATTCTTAATGTTACACCCCTCTCACAAAGCTGGAGCATTAAGAAACAATTAAGCAGTGTTTTCAGACCATTGTGGCAGTGTTTTTAGACTAACACATCTTGGACACAGTTTCCGCCTACCACAGCTGGGGCCCAGGCTTGAGCCGGAACCCAGCCGGGCCCTGGCTTTCATGTAGGGCCCGGCTCAAAAATTTTATGAGCTTTGGCCGGGGCTTTTGAGCTGGGCCCCAGCCGGCACATCACTAGCCGTAGCAGTAACCTAACAAACCTAGCACACTGTGTACATAGTCTGTTGTTTACTCATACTCTCATACTCACTCATACTCATAATACTTACTTGTACTCATACTCACTCATACTTTTACCCATTTACCAAAGTGTTGTTATTTGGTTCATCGCATGAAGCACCGGTACTGGTACCTCGTCATTGTCATTGTGTGAGGGATGTGGGGGAGTCGAATACAGCTTCACTGCCAGGTTCCTCCCCTTTATCCACGACAATGCATTCAGCAGCAGTAGCAAAAGGACCTACCACCTCTTCTTCTCATTCTCCTTCTTCATCTCAAATATCCCCCACAGCATCCCCACAGCACCCCCAGCACCCCCACCCCATCTGTCATCGACGTCGTTCAACCTGGGACTGACCTTGGGCTTGGGTGTGGGTCAGGCTTGGATCAGGCTTGGGCTTGGGACTGACCTCAGGTGTGGGTTGGGTTTGGGCTTGGGCTTGGGCCAGCTCAATTATGCAGCACTGCATGTCGTGGGTGTTCGTGAAGAGGATGAGTAAGGGGAGTATGGGGAGTGTGGGGAGTATGGGGAGTGTGGGGAGTATGGGGAGTGTGGGGAGTATGGGGAGTGTGGGGAGTGAGAGAAGTGTGAGGAGTGAGAGGAGTGGGAGGAGTGAGAAGAGTGCGGGGAGTGAGAGGAGTGAGCGGAGTGTGGGGAGTATGGGGAGTACCCAGGCCATGCAGGTTGTGCAGAAGGGAGGTGGGGAGGAGTGGGATGGGGAGAGGAGGGAGGAGGGAGATCGGACTGCGACTGCGACGGCGATGGCAATGACGGTGACGGTGGGGGCAATAACAATGATGAATTTGGGACCTGCCATCGATCGAAGCTGGATCGACGAGTTCGAGTTCGTCGACTTTTATAAACTTTGTGGAAGTGGATGAGGATGAGGACGAGGAGGAGAGGGGGGAGGGGGGGGGAAGAGGAAGAGAATGTGTATGTGTACATGTACTGGTGCATGGACCCCGTGCCGCGGGTGGACTGGACAATGAAGGAAGGAAGGAAGGATATGATACCGAACATACTCATACTGAACATAGTACCCATACTGAACATACCCACACCAAACATAGTACTCATACCAATACTGATACCGATACCGAACTTGGGATGGTACCTTCAACTAGAGAATTTGAATTTGAATCTGGAACTGGAACTGAATCTGAACCAGAGTCTGAATCTGGAACTTATATACGACTTTTGTTTTTTTAATAATGCTGCTGCTCTGGTTACTTACATTGGGCACTTAATTGTACACATTTGAGTAGAGTAGAGTAATTCCTGACGATAGTGGTACTGGATGACTTCCCATAGGAATTATTTGCAGGACACCAGACAATTAATTTGTGCCACCAATATAAGCAAACCTAAGCGAAGATGGCCGGAGAGCGGCTTCTCAAAAACTGCATCAAAACTAACTGTAAACTGGTTTTTGGTGTAAGTGAGGGTCCCATCAACAGTCCGTACGTCGCATCAAATACCGTTAATAGTTAACTGCAGGTTAACTGCAGAATAATAATTGCAGCGGGAAGTCACCCACTAGTTTCTTTCGCTTTGATATATTACTCAGTACTCAGTGCGGAGACAACGACTACCGCATTCAATATCGATATTTGGGAAACATGAGATCGGTGGAAATTCCTACATTAGATACAAGATCTAAATTCTCCGCCGCCATCAGACATCCATTCCTTGACATTAGTCTTGTATAGATTTTTGACTGTGGCAATAAATTGCTTTATCACCGGAAGAGATCCGCTCTTCTTTTTTAAGTGGCAGTAGAACCCATGCGAAGTATAGTCATCTATGAAGAAGATCGTATACTTGTACTTGTGGTATGCAATAGTAGGCCATTCTTTGAGGTCTGAGTGAATAATTTTGAAGGGACGTGATGCCCGACGATTAGTTGGCGGAAATGGACGTAAAGTCATCTTTCCCTTGGCACAACCTTCACAGAGATCTTCCTCATGGGGAATGCTAAAGGTGGGAACACCTTCTGCATGTTTCCTCAGTTGAGTCAGTGCTTCGCGCGATGGATGACCCATATGGCGATGCATGGTAGTGTAGTCCACTGAGTGGATCACTAAATTCACAGCCATAGGCTGTGGCGAATAATCTTTGAGAATGTAGATTGTATTGCTGTGAGTTTGTGGTTCAAATGACAGGAATAAACTGTCGTTGTCCCAGAAGTCAACTTTGTCTGCGTTGCCGCGAACAGTTTTGCCATCTTGTAAGAAGCGACCTTGTGCTATAAGGCAATGACTCAACTCCTTCATATAGAATACTGGAGTGATTCGTGCCGAATGCATGCGACCTCTAACATCCTTGAAATTTATCAAGACAGTCCCAACGCCAGTAATGTAGGCAGTTGTGGTTGCAGTTGCTATAAGAACTTTTTCCTCAAGGTCTTCATACTCAATGAAGTCACTTAAGTCAAAGGTAGTGTGTTCAGAACAACCGGAGTCATTCATCCACCATTTGGGTTGGTTCCTCTCTTTACCCTTACACTTCTTGCACACAGAGTATGAAACGTCATGTACACAAAATTATTCATTGGATATATACTTGACATCGATACGATAATTATACAAGCGGGACAAGAGATCAGGCTCAAAGGCCGACTTGCATGTCTTTGTCACTGCAACCGATGAAGGTGCGTTAGTACATTTTGTATGATCAAGATTAGAGGAGGATACTGACCCCATGGTGTCCATGAATCCAGTGATTGCCAAAATCTCATGATCCAAGTCGAAGTTCATCAACTCATCAGGGTTGAAAGAGGCAGTTCCTGGGACCTCAAAGTCCATAGGAGGAGATGGAGGAGGCGGCGTAGGAGCCTTGTTGCCATCCTCAACATCATCCTCAGAAGGCAACACACGGGTGCGCTTCGTTGGAGGATCAGAAGAACCTTGCTCATCATCACTGTCCAACTCTGAAATATGCCCAGTCGGTTCAAGGGTGCGAATGACTTCGGCAGTCGCACGGACGCCAATATCACAAGCACGTTGAATGGCCACCCTTGTCTTCTTATGAAGACGAAGGGATGTAGCATTAGAAGGAGGATGGATGGAGTGCTTGCGCACATCTTGAACAGAAGGAGTAAGATCAGTACGTACCGGACCAAAGTCAACAGTACTGCCAATCGGACTGAAGATCATAGAGTCTGCATCAGCTTGGGCAGCGTTTGCATTCTTCTTAGCCTTCTTGTTCTTTCCACTGCCACGCTTACGCTTCTTCTTGTTGTCATCATTCCCATTCTGTCCCTTCTGCTGCTGGTGACTATTGTTACCATGCTGCTGTTGGGAGAACTTGGGATCGTTTCCCTTGCGATGAACATTCGAAAACTTGTTCGCGTTCTGTGGTTGGGAGTTGCCAATGGTGTCTCCACTGAAAGCGTTCATAACTGCAATACGAACTTTAGCAAAGGTCAATTTCTTGAGCTCTGCAGTTTCAAGCTGAGACATGGTTTGGACAACGACAGAGTAACGTGATGGAAGCTTAGATAGAAAAATCAGAGCTTCGAGGTGGTCAGCAAGACCAATGTCAGCTTCCTCCATACGCGTGAAGTGCATGCCAATGTCAGCTTCCTCCATACGCGTGAAGTGCATGCCAATCTCCATCATAGAGGACAGCGGATTTTGCTTGTATGGAATTTTGATAGCCATGGCGGCAGCAAAGTCATTAAAGACTGCGCCCAGACTCTTGACATTGTAAGTCTTGGCTAGATATTTCCAAAGCTTCTTAGCTGTGTCACTGTTATCCTTGGAAAGGATGCGGATGGAGGGAGAGATACGGAGGCGAATATTGCCAATAGCCTTGGTGTCAATCTCTTTCCAGGCTTTGAAAGCAACCTCATAGATCTTCCAGGCTTCAACACTGGCGGCATTTGCCGCAACAAGTGGAGATGGTTCACTGGGTTGGTCAGTAGTAATTGCTGATTCAAGCCCTGTAGCCTGAAGGAAGGCTTCCATTTCGGAGGCCCAGGTGTCGTAGTTATCACCTTTAAGAGTGGTGGTAACAGCGGTGAACAGTGCAGAGGACATTGTAATCTGGATAAAATCAACAGAAGGTGTCAGCATGCAATTCATAAACGCTCAAGACAACAGATGGAAACAAAATGGCATGAATGTTATTGCCAGTAGTGACAAGCTGCGACATATGTCTAGCAAGCTGTCATCTACAGTGTCTCAGTGAGGCAATAAAAGTAAGAGAGAAGCGAGTTGGATTCCAGTACAGGATATGGCCTGTTTATATACATAACTGTATAACAGTATTACATAAGGAAGTACTGAGGAATCCGCATATAGTAAATGACTACATATGACTACATATGACATATCATAACACATGATCATATTAGTGGCATGTGAACAGCATAGCCATGTTCAACAGGCTTGGGTCGGGCTCAGGCTCGGGCTCGGGCTTGGGGTTGGGACTGACCTTGGGTGTGGGTTGGGCTTGGGTTGGGCTTGGGCTTGGGATTGGGCCAGCTCAATTATGCAGCGGCGGGGATCGTGTGGGTGTTCGTGAAGAGGATGAGTGTGGAGAGTATGGGAAGTGAGAGGAGTGTGGGGAGTACCCAGGTCATGCAGGTCATGCAGCAGGGAGGTGGAGTGGGACGGGGGGAGGAGGGAGTTAGGACTGCAACTGCAACAACAACGACTGCAACGACAACAATGACTGTGATGACTGCGACAGTGGGGGCGATAATGACGACAAAGTTGGGACCTGCAGTCGAAGCTGGATTGACGAGTTTGAGTTTGTTGAACTTTATTGACAAGGAAGGGGAGGAGGGGAAGAGGGGGGGGAGGAGGGGGGGGAGGGGGGGGAAGATGTCGTGTACCGGTGCATGGACCCTGTGCTGCGGGTGGACTGGACAACAAAGGAAGGAAGGAAGGATATGGTACCAAATATACTTATACTGAACATAGTACCCATACTGAACCCAGGATGGTACCTTCAACTAAAGACTCTGAATCTGAATCTGGAACTGGAATCTGGAACTGAATCTGGAATTGGAACTGGAACTGGAACTGGACCTGGAGAGATAGTCGCGCCAGATATCAGGGCGTGCTGCTTGTGCCGCTGGGGGTGTATCTGATCATGCCTCTGTGGCATCATCTCTGGCTATCGAGGGGTTAATTTGGACTACATACATATAGTTACTATGTAGATCCCCAGTCCCCAGTTCTGTTCTGTTCTGTCTTTTTCTCAATTACGAATACCATGGCTACCTACATACGACTTTCGTTTTTTTATAATGATGCTGCTCTAGGAGTAGCGAGGATGTTGGAAGACCTCTTCCTCTTTTGGCCGATTCTTTCCATGTCCACGTGACTCACACTACATAGCTCGTTTTTCGCACGACACTTTCCCTCAGCTGTTTAGATCCTTGTCGGACTACACTGAGGGTAAGCCAGATTCACTCATTATACCTATGTTACCAGATACTCATTAGCTACTCTTAGCTCATTCTGTTCCTTGTATAGGTACAATAGCAGCTGTTTAGATCCTTGTCGGACTACACTGAGGCTCATTCTGTTCCTTGTATAGATTTGACCTCCAAGAGGTTATGGGTTTTCCCTAGGTCTTTCATACATCGAACGAGTTCGAACCACTTTTGCGGCATTCTACCGCCAACAGCTCAACATTTCATTTCTTAACTGACGCGTTTTTCCTCGCTTAACGAGATTAATCTCCGGACTCAATAATCGCTGCCGCGGATGAATACTGACGATCAGGGATCCAGAATGGATCTTACAGTTCCGGTCCATCGCGATCCACCTCGGACCCAGTCGATTCCATACCAAACGCCGGTTTCTGTCCCATTTCGTCCCACCCAACATACACCAGCATATATGCATGCAAATTCTCATGCCACGTCACCGATGGATACGGGACCGAGACAATTGATCCATAATTTTTCTCCTTCTCATTCACTTCACTCTTCTTCTCATCCCAGAAATTCTCCAATCCATACCAGTACTGTTCCATCGCTTCCGTCTTTTCCTTCTGTACCGACAATTCCTCAATCCATTTCAGAAACTTGGCATAATCGTATTGTTCCCACTTTTCACAATCTTTCTCACAACTTCACGACTCAGAATATGTTTCATTATCGCCCTTTGCCTTCTGCCCCTGTACCTCCTTCGAATACCTTTATTCCTGAATCCTATACTCCTCTTAACTCTCCCAACTTTTCACCTATTAACTTTGTACGATCTCCTGTCTCGGTCCCACCGGCCTCTGTTCATCTTCCATCCCGCGTTGGCTCACGCATGGATCACAATCATATAGTCGAACGAACACCATCACGTACCATGCACCAACCAAGGCCTCACCGCATCGTGGACCTCGATCATATCTCTACTTCCGCTCAACTTATTCCAGAAACTCAGAGTGCACCGGCGATCTTGTCGGAATTCCCACAGGAGACTCACCATCCGTTTCATCACCATCCTACCATACCACCACATTGGGTACCACCGCCACCCCACGCACCTGCCGATTACCCGTATCCCATGTACTACGCTCCATATCCGATTTACCAGAACCCTCAGCCACGACTTGAATCACCACGTTCAACGACTCCGAAATTTAAAATCGAGTACTCTTCTATCCATGCGACCTTTCTCGCCACGATTAAAGATGCTGACTCCCTGAAAGATCGTAAATCTTGGGTAAAATGGAACGAGGGTGTATGGCAGGCCGTCGGCGATGGTTTTGCTCTAGGACATATTTGTGATGAACCTCCTCACGGGACTCCTTGGACGGAATGGAACACACCCTTAATCCGCCCTACCGTCCCTTCTCAACCTACCCGAAAGGAAATCGAGGCTCGTCTCAAATGGGACAAGAACGATGGATGGGTTTCTTCCATCTTGACAGCACGTTTGTCGGACGAGGCACGCAATCACCTCCCACCTATGATCGATGACCGAGGAGAACGCCGTACTGCAAGACAGATCTACCTTCGTCTAAAGGCGGCATACCAAGCTGCCCCCGATAGGAAAGCTTGTTTACGCATCCAAGATGAACTTCTCAATTCTCAAATCCATGGCATGGACATCGAAAAATTCAATCTAAAATGGAGTTCGACTCTCACCACCTTACGAAACTACGGATATGACATCCCCTGGGACACTTTAATCTCGAAATACATCTCGAAATTGCCGTCAGGTCCTCGATACGTTTACCTTAAACAAACGCTTGAAGAGGATTTTGATCAGCCGGGAGTTATACCGAATAGGGACCTATTTGATAAGTTTGCTATTCGCTTGGAGAACACACGTAACAGGGAACTCCTTGACCTTGCCGATTCTGGGGGTGGTACATACAACTGTCGTTTTCAACGTAACGGGACTGGAGGAACATCAGATAAACCGCCAGATCAACAGAAACCGAAGGACTCACCAAATATGTCTAAGCCCAATACCAAACCGACTGCCTATGTTACGACCACTACTTCTTCCTCTCCGAACACTACTTCCAAGATTGAATCTGTGGATACTGTAACTTCTGTACCTAGTATTACCTCGACCGCTAATACAACTGTTCGTTCCACGTACCCTGCGCGACGACTTAAACCATTTGCGGCCTTACTTTCCTCCTTTCCTAGTTCCCCACTACCAATACGCTGTTTGGAGGACAACAACCCAATCGCATTCTCATCCATTCCCCAGAAAACTCAAACGCTATTAGATTCAGCATGCACGAACCACATCATCAACGACCGAAGATTCTTCTTCACTTTCGATGAAGATGGAGCTCTCGCTGTCCAAACAGCCAACTCAGGTATCTTATCTACCAAAGCTTCGGGAACCTGCTACTTTGAGATGCAAGTTGAGGGAACAAACGACCAATTGATATTGGAAATGCATGACTGCCTGTATGCTCCTGACGCTCCGGTGAACCTTCTATCCGTGGGCGCGATGCTCGAACATGGCTTTACTTTCACTATAACTCCACAAATGGTACAAATCCATCCGGATCCAGATCGATTTACAATTGCCGATGTCATTCGAAGGCTATGCGTTCTACGAGGCAAATTCTTACTACCCAAAGACGGAATCTCTGACTTTATACATATCGCAATGCCCGTATTCCTTCCACGGACTCCGAATGGTGCACTGTTTCATGAGCGTTTTGGGCATCCTGGTATCGACCTCACGAACGAACTCCTAACAGGATCTTCTGCAGAGGGACTCGAAGAATGGAATGGGACGAAAATGCGGGGTATTTGTGATTCTTGTCTAAAAGGTAAACACCCTCGTTTCCCATATCCGTATCATGGCAATCGTGCATCCAAACCACTCGAACTGATTCACACGGATACTTGTGGACCTATCGGCACACTTTCGAATCACCAGAACTCACACTTCAATATCATTCTTGATGACTACACGAGCGCGTTATCAGGTGGTTGTTTCGCGAAGAAAAACCAAGCCCTACGTATAATCAAATCAACAGTTTCGACCTGGGAGAATGTTATGGCACCTCATAAAGTCAAAAACATACGGCGAAGGAATTCCATGGTAACGAAGCTACGACATACTTCGAAGACAAAGGCATACTGGTACAACAAACAGCCGCATATTCTCACCAACAAAACGGGAAAGCAGAACGTTGGGTTCGTATCATTGAAAATGATGCAATGACGATGTTAGTTCACTCAGGTTTGCCCTTGCAATTTTGGGAAGACTCAGTTCGGACTGCAATATATGTTCGTTTCCGATTACCAACTAAAACCCTTCCTGACAACAAAACGCCATACGAAATGGTCCACGGACGCCCACCGAACCTATCACATCTTCGCGTATGGGGGTGTCAATGCTGGATCCAGGTTTCTGAAGATATTCGACTAAAATTTGGTGACAAAATGTTAGAAGGTATATTCGTAGGCTATGAGGACAATCGTATTGGATGGCGGGTTCGCGATACTAATGGGAAGGAACATTTCTCTGACCAGGTTGTATTCAATGAATCTCAATTCGGTAACGAGCTTGCCTCGTTTTTGTGTGAAAGAGAAAGGAAGGAATCTAATGGGCACTCCAACCAACCAATCTAATACACAATATGCGAGTTCACTGCTATCAAATTTATTTAATAGCAAGGGGTAGCGTTGGCAAAGGTTCCGCAAAGCTTTGAGAGCTAAGTACGAAGCTTTGATCAATCAATTTGAATCGTTCTAAGGATTCGATATATTCCTTTGATCAAGGTAGATTCAGCACAATTTGTGCTTTGGTTTGTATTGATTTGGGTATATCAAGAATTGGGGGTTTGAATCAAAGTAAATTAAAACCGAAACACACAGACCCCTACAGAGGGCTAGAACTATGTGCTGGCACAACCACACAGCGTGATTTGCCCTTAAGACCAACGACTGATCCTAAGTTCGAAGAATACCCAACAACTGGATAGACTTCTCGCAGTCACAAGGAGCAGAACACGACGTTCCTATACTCACAAGTGCCGGGCCCGAATGGCTGCTAGCGAAGAGGTTTCAGTCTGGCGGGAGTGTGTCTTTCCTTTTTACGGATTAGCACTGCAACGTCGTCCCAAAATCACTTGTATTCCAGATACATCGGATCGCTATTTATACATACAGAATATAGAGTCGCATAGTACAATTAATTTAATACAATAAACGTTCGGAACCGCAAGGAAACTTCTACACTCAGTCAGATACCATTTAATTTGAATCTACATGTCCTTATTTGGTCCATATTGGTTCCAAGATTCTAGTATACCTCCAAACATAGGTAGGTACTTCAATATTCATTTAATTTAATTGTTTTTAGAGAATGACTCGAATGGTGTTCAACTGTCATTGCGGTTCAACACTTACTTCGATCGTTTGTCATCTCGTCCGGAGGCAAATCAGCTCTCCTCGATTCTAATCCTATCAATCTGATTCATCTGGATTAAACTAATTGCTTCTCTCTTTCAATAGACACCCATTGTGCCTATACTCAATCAAGGGAGTTACACATAGTATTCATTTAATTGCATTCTTCAATATTTTCTACGTCAGGACTCTTTGACATTCATTTGATATGTCTTCGGAGCCTCGCAGTACTTCGATCGTTCTTCTAGTCATTTTCCTCAACCATGCAACTTGATTGGTCTATTAGACTAAATCGCAGTCCTTTAGATTAATGCATGATCTTGTTCTAGAAGGAGTATTTGATAATTCCTGAGTTCTAGAAAGTCATTTCGAGTCAATCCTCGGTTCATGGTCACTTGAGTAAGTTCTTCCAAACTCCTGCCAGTGTAAGGTCCAATAAGAATACCCTTGGTATGTCATACGTGAATGGTCATCCTTCGGATGTAGTCCGAGTCTGGTATAATCCTGCTTGACAAACAGGTAGACTGCTATCCGTAGGTAGTATCGGGGATGGGTAAACTAACCAACTTGTGGTAGTATGGGTATATGGTCCCTTCAACTTATTAGACTGATTCAGTATTGACTTTGACTGTCAATCTGGGTCTCAATTACAGTCCTCTCGATACAAATCTATACGTGAAAATGTCACAATTCACAGCATAGATGTCTAGCCAAAATTTAGGCGTGTCATCCCCCCCAAACTAAAGAATTTGACCGTCCTCGGTCATTCGTAGTTTTGTATCGGGAAAGGATACCCAATCTGTTATTAGATTGATTCGACAAGACTATATCTCCTTTTAATGTAAATCACTGGGTTTGGATCTCTACTTCTCCGTGCTCTCCAATCAATTTGGATGCCCTCAAATGGGTTTCTAGCGCTCATCTTATCAATTTATTCACACGCCTGCTACGAATCGTAGCAGTTTAGCGCTCAATTTGAATTGAATACATTTTCGGTATTCGTATCACATTTCGAAAATGTATTTCACAATCTTTTCATCATCTAGTCACAGAACGAGCTTCCATTTCACGGAGAACTGCTCTGACGTATGCACTGATTCAGTGTGTACGTTTATTTGGTTCGGGGCACGGGGTTCAATGAAATTTTTCGTTGAAGTCCGTTTTCCCTCTT